>NC_041380.1:227209314-227233173 GCF_002162155.2 Triticum dicoccoides | reverse complement strand
GCTGCAGCTGCCGTGGCCTCGCCCCTCACGCCAGCCCGTCCGCGCGGCCCCACTCCGGCGGCGCCTCCTCTGCCGCCCGCGAGCTCGCTCGTCGCCGGCCCCGCACTTCGTCTCCCCACGCCGGCCGGCCACCGCGGTCGTCTTGGCCACTGGCCTCGCCTCGCCACACTCCGTGGGGGTGAGCGCTCGCCCCGGCGCCCGTCGCCCTCCTGCCCGCTAACCCGCTAAGGCCCCCCGGGGCCTATGACAAGGGGGCCCCATCCCCCAGAACGTTTTATATAAAAAAAGAATAAAAATAATAATTAATAAAATTATTAATTAATTAATTGTGTTTAATTAACCTAATAACTAATTAAACTAATTAACTACTGTTAATTAACATAACTATTCTGTTAACTAAACTAATTAACCTGGTTAATTAGTTAACAAACAAGGACATGTGGGTCCCACTGGACCCACCTGTCTGTTTGACTGGTCAACCGACCAGTTGACCTGCTGACATCACTCTGATGTCATGCCTGCGTCATCATTCACTGTTCTGGATAATGTTAAATTAAATTAATTAAATAAATTCTAAAAATGATTTAAAACTTTAGAAAATCATATAAAATAATCCGTAACTCGGATGAAAATACTTTGTACATGAAAGTTGCTCAGAACGACGAGACGAATCCGGATACGCAGCCCATTCGTCCGCCACGCGTCCCTAGCATAGAGAACCTGCAACATTTCACCTCCGGTTCATCTGTCCGAAAACACGAAACACTGGGGGTACTTTCCCGGATGTTTCCCCCCTTCACCGGTATCACCTCATACCGCGTTAGAACACGTCTAGCTCTGCTTGTTGACCTGTTATGCACTTGCTTGCTATGTATTTACTGTTTCTCCCCCCTCTTCTCTCCGGTAGCCCCTGTGACGATGCTGATGCCCCTGTGGACGACTACGTCACCGACAACCCCTCCTTCTTGTCTGAGCAACCAGGCAAGCCCCCCCCTTGATCACCAGATATCGCCTATTCTACTCTATACTGCTTGCATTAGAGTAGTGTAGCATGTTACTGCTTTCCGTTATACCTATCCTGATGCATAGCCTGCCCTTGCTACACCTATTGATACCTTACCTGCAATCCTAAATGCTTAGTATAGGATGCTAGTTTATCATCATTGGCCCTACATTCTTGTCGGTCTGCCTTGCTATACTATTGGGCCGTGATCACTCGGGAGGTGATCACGGGTATATACTATACATACATACATACTATACAGATGGTGACTAAAGTCGGGTCCGCTCGAAGAGTACCCGCGAGTGATTCACGGATTGGGGGCTGAAAGGACCTTTGTCCCGACGGCCCTCTGTGTGGATCTTTGTGGCGGAGCGACAGGGCAGGTTGAGACCGCCTAGGAGAGAGGTGGGCCTGGCCCTGGTCGGCGTCCGCGGTTGCTTCATAATAACACGCTTAACGAGATCTTGGTATTTGATCTGAGTCTGGCTACGAGCCTATACGCACTAACCATCTACGTGGGAGTAGTTATGGGTATCCCGACGTCGTGGTATCAGCCGAAGTACTTCAGACGTCAGCGACTGAGCGGCGCGCGCCGAATTGGACTGGAACGCCACTAGGCTAGGTCTGCTTTCGGCCGCGTACGCAACGTGCAGGTGTGCTATGGGCGATGGGCCCAGACCCCTGTGCGCTTAGGTTTAGACCGGCGTGCTGGCCTCTCTGTTGAGCCTAGGTGGGGCTGCGACGTGTTGATCTTCCGAGGCCGGGCATGACCCAGGAAAGTGTGTCCGGCCAAATGGGATCGAGCGTGTTGGGTTATGTGGTGCACCCCTGCAGGGAAGTTAATCTATTCGAATAGCCGTGATCTTCGGTAACAGGACGACTTGGAGTTGTACCTTGACCTTATGACAACTAGAACCGGATACTTAATAAAACACACCCTTCCAAGTGCCAGATACAACCGGTGGTCGCTCTCCCTCAGGGATATGAGGAGGGGATCGCCGGGTAGGATTATGCTATGCGATGCTACTGGAGATGCTACTTGGAGATGCTACTTGGAGGACTTCAATCTACTCTCTTCTACGTGCTGCGAGGCGGAGGCTGCCAGAAGCGTAGTCTTCGACAGGATTAGCTATCCCCCTCTTATTCTGGCATTCTGCAGTTCAGTCCACTGATATGGCCTCCTTACACATATACCCATGCATATGTAGTGTAGTTCCTTGCTTGCGAGTACTTTGGATGAGTACTCACGGTTGCTTTCTCCCCCCTTTTTCCCCTTTTCCTTCCTTTCTGGTTGTCGCAACCAGATGCTGGAGTCCAGGAGCCAGACGCCACCGTCGACGACGACCCCTACTACACCGGAGGTGCCTACTACTACGTGCAGCCCGCTGACGACGACCTGGAGTAGTTTAGGAGGATCCCAGGCAGGAGGCCTGCGCCTCTTTCGATCTGTATCCCAGTTTGTGCTAGCCTTCTTAAGGCAAACTTGTTTAACTTATGTCTGTACTCAGATATTGTTGCTTCCGCTGACTCGTCTATGATCGAGCTCTTGTATTCGAGCCCTCGAGGCCCCTGGCTTGTATTATGATGCTTGTATGACTTATTTATGTTTTAGAGTTGTGTTGTGATATCTTCCCGTGAGTCCCTGATCTTGATCTTACACGTTTGCGTGCATGATTAGTGTACGATTGAATCGGGGGCGTCACAAAAGGCAAGGGTAAGAAGAACTTCAAGAAGGACGACAAGGGAGTTGCCGCGCCCGGTAAGCAAGCTGCCGGGAAGAAGCCAAAGAATGGACCCAAGCCTGAGCCTGAGTGTTTTTATTGCAAGGGAAGTGGTCATTGGAAGCGGAACGGCCCCAAATACTTAGCGGACAAGAAGGCCGGCAACACTAAAGGTATATGTGATATACATGCAATCTATGTGTACCTTACCAGTACTCGTAGTAGCTCCTGGGTATTTGATACCGGTGCGGTTGCTCACATTTGTAACTCAAAGCAGGAGCTGCGGAATAAACGGAGACTGGCGAAGGACGAGGTGACGATGCGCGTCGGGAATGGTTCCAAGGTCGATGTGATCGCCGTCGGCATGCTACCTCTACATTTACCTACGGGATTAGTTTTAAACCTCAATACTTGTTATTTAGTGCCAGCTTTGAGCATGAACATTGTATCAGGGTCTCGTTTAATTCGAGATGGCTACTCATTTAAATCCGAGAACAATGGTTGTTCTATTTATATGAGAGATATGTTTTATGGTCATGCTCCGCTGGTGAATGGTTTATTCTTAATGAATCTCGAGCGTAATGTTACACATATTCATAGTGTGAATACCAAAAGATGTAAGGTTGATAATGATAGTCCCACATACTTGTGGCACTGCCGCCTTGGTCATATAGGTGTCAAACGCATGAAGAAGCTCCATGCCGATGGACTTTTGGAGTCTCTTGATTACGAATCATTTGACACGTGCGAACCATGCCTCATGGGTAAAATGACCAAGACTCCGTTCTCAGGAACAATGGAGCGAGCAACCAACTTATTGGAAATCATACATACTGATGTGTGCGGTCCAATGAGTGTTGAGGCTCGCGGTGGCTATCGTTATGTTCTCACCCTCACTGACGACTTGAGTAGATATGGGTATGTCTACTTAATGAAACACAAGTCTGAGACCTTTTGAAAAGTTCAAGGAATTTCAGAGTGAGGTTGAGAATCAACGTGACAGGAAAATCAAGTTCTTGCGATCAGATCGTGGGGGAGAATACTTGAGTCACGAATTTGGCACATACTTAAGAAAATGTGGAATAGTTTCACAACTCATGCCGCCTGGAACACCTCAACGTAATGGTGTGTCCGAACGTCGTAATCGCACTCTATTGGATATGGTGCGATCTATGATGTCTCTTATCGATTTACCACTGTCATTTTGGGGCTATGCTTTAGAGACTGCCGCATTCACTTTAAATAGGTCTCCGTCAAAATCCGTTGAGATGACACCGTATGAATTATGGTTTGGGAAGAAACCTAAGCTGTCGTTTCTAAAAGTTTGGGGATGCGATGCTTATGTCAAGAAACTTCAACCTGGGAAGCTCAAACCCAAATCGGAAAAATGCGTCTTCATAGGATACCCTAAATAAACTATTGGGTATACCTTCTAACTCAGATCCGAAGGCAAGATCTTTGTTGCCAAGAATGGGTCCTTTCTAGAGAAAGAGTTTCTCTCAAAAGAAATAAGTGGGAGGAAAGTAGAACTTGATGAAGTATTACCTCTTGAACCGGTTAGTGGCGCTGCTCAAGAAAATGTTCCTGAGGTGCGTGCACCGACTAGAGAGGAAGTTAATGATGATGATCATGAAACTTCAGATCAAGTTGCTACTGAACTTCGTAGGTCCACGAGGACACGTTCCGCACCAGAGTGGTACGGCAACCCTGTCTTGGAAATCATGTTGTTAGACAACGATGAACCTTCAAACTATGAAGAAGCGATGGCGGGCCCAGATTCCGACAAATGGCTGGAAGGCATGAAATCCGAGATAGGATCCATGTATGAAAATGAAGTATGGACTTTGACTGACTTGCCCGATGATCGGCGAGCCATAGAAAATAAATGGATCTTTAAGAAGAAGACAGACGCGGATGGTAACGTAACCATCTATAAAGCTCGTCTTGTCGCTAAGGGTTATCGACAAGTTCAAGGGGTTGACTATGATGAGACTTTCTCACCCGTAGCGAAGCTGAAGTCCGTCCGAATCATGTTAGCAATTGCCGCATTCTATGATTATGAGATATGGCAAATGGACGTCAAAACGATATTCCTTAATGGTTTCCTTAAGGAAGAATTGTATATGATGCAGCCGGCAGGTTTTGTCGATCCTAAGAATGCTGACAAGGTGTGCAAGCTCCAACGCTTGATTTATGGGCTGGTGCAAGCATCTCGGAGTTGGAACATTCGTTTTGATGAGATGATCAAAGCGTTTGGGTTTACGCAGACTTATGGAGAAGCCTGTATTTACAAGAAAGTGAGTGGGAGCTCTGTAGCATTTCTCATATTGTATGTGGATGACATACTGTTGATGGGAAATGATATAGAATTCTTGGAAAGCATAAAGGCCTACTTGAACAAGTGTTTTTCAATGAAGGATCTTGGAGAAGCTGCTTATATATTAGGCATCAAGATCTATAGAGATAGATCGAGACGCCTCATTGGTCTTTCACAGAGTACGTACCTTGACAAGATATTGAAGAAGTTCAAAATGGATCAGTCAAAGAAGGGGTTCTTGCCTGTATTGCAAGGTACGAGATTGAGCACGGCTCAATGCCCGACCATGGCAGAAGATAGAGAAAAGATGAGTGTCGTCCCCTATGCTCTCGGCCGAGAACGTATCCTGTGAAACGGGCGGACTCATGCACCAGGTGCACCACCAGGTTATGGGCCATTAGATTCGAAATCAAGGGGCAAGATGCATCTGTAAGGGGAGCTGTTGGTACATTTGCAAAACAGACCTTCAAATCTAGCTTAATATATCGGATGGACCTCCCAAGGCTAGTTCGTCTACCTCGCTTTTCCTCTGTTCTGTACTACTACTCCAGGTCGCTCTGTACTACCGAGCTTCTGTTTTAAACAAGCTGAGGAATTTGACAAGTTGTGCTCTTGTATCAGCTAATCTAACTGTTGTGTGATTGCCCATTGCTGACTTTAGCAAAAATTACAAAAAAGTCAAATTGATTCTTCACGTAGTTGGAAAGCTCAACAATATTAAGAAGTACTGTATCAGATAAGCAGAGAAGCAGATGTGGCCTCTTTCCTAAAAAAAGTATCAGAGAAGCAGATGTTGTTTTGCAACTGAACCAAAGATCTTTAGAAGCTTCCATGGAAGAACATCACGTCATTTACATTGAGACATCACAAGCATACACATCAATTGTACAGCAACCGCCCTTCTAAACTACAAACAAGCCGCATACTAAATTTTGTTACCAAGTGTACTTTCTTGCTGATTACATGGTTCCAGAAAAATCGGAGTCTGAGACAACCAGACATGATCTGTACTAGTATGGGAGGTGACATTATCAGTTTCATGAGCTGCCAACTAGGAGACATATGAAGATGACTCCTACTCTGAAGATTATCCGGTCATGCCTTCAACTAATCGATTTGAAGATCAAAGGCAAAATATTGTTGGAGCATGAAAGATGGTCCTGAATCTGAATAATCACGGAATAGTCAGTTCTGGAGCAACCATAAAAAACATGATATAGAAATATTTACCTGCCAATGAGTGGTCGCGGAAGAGGCTTATGTGGCCTGACAATATGTATGTAAGTAATCTTGATATGTCATTCTTCACTGCAGCTATATAGTATAAACAGTCGTTATTGGGAAGCAAAGGATAGCGAGATGGAGGAAGGGACAATAACTCAAAATGGAAAACAGAAGAAAAAGAGGTACAACAAGTTTGCATTCAGATTTCTGAAAAATTTTGATAATCTCATATCTTTTTGTCAAAAATAGCCCCAACATATTAGATGAAAACAATAAAGTGAAAGTGTACCTGATAGAGGCAAAGGTGTCCCGTCTTTCGATGAGATGATGGATATCGCTTTGGTGGCAGTCGACTTTGACGATCCGACTACGAACGTGCGAGGACGTCGCGCCTTAGCAATCGCTAAACCAACTCCGAGAGGTTATTGACCACGCCGGAGCACGATCAACCTGACCACGAGGGTCTGTTTCCTGCGAGCAAACGAAGAACAAGCAAGAAACTGAGATTGCAATCTGGATATTGCGAATATAAGATGAAAGCTTTATTGATCAAGGTGGGGTTCTGTGACGCCTTTGTCTGGTCGTTGAACACAAACGAAGTACGCGAAGTTGCAGCTATGGCGAACTTTTAATCTAAACAAAACCCGAAGTCTAAACGATGCCCTAAGGGCTGTATATATGGAGGAAGAGGGGGGGAATTTCGTGGCCCTTGGTGGAGGGGTCCGAAATCAACCCTATCTCTTGTTTCCCCACACATATGTACTCTAAAAATAGCCTATACTTATGTATTTCGAAATTACATGGGCCTGGCCCAATAATAAGGTGACGCAGCACCTAAAATAGCCTCGGGACGAAATTTATGAAGTGGCATCTTGTATATTTCGTCCAAGGCTTCATGCACTCATTATGGTGGCTTCAAAGTCCTGAAATCATCACTTGTAACTCCGTTCCTTTTCCCCTTGTGCATGCCATCATCTCCATGCTTGTTCTTGCTCCAATGTTCATCCTTCTCCAAGCTAGGCCCTTCATTTGTAAGCAAAACAAATGTATCCAATTTAGGCAGCATCATATTCTCATGAACATTAGAATCATTACCAAGAAACGAAAGTACCTGGTAATTTAGTTGGCGTGCACGAGCTCTAGTAATTGGTCCAGTATGTATAGCAGCAGGGGCTGTGGGTGTAACAATTGTATTGATGTCCTCATCAATACCCAAATATTATATGAAATAAGTTGTTGTGATATTACCTCAAATTAAAATCAGTACCAATATCTAGTCATATAGTTTCTAAAACGAATCCTCCAGTACAGTGGCATGCAAATAAAGTGAGCATGAAATTTTATCCACTGAAGGAATCAATTTCGCAACCTAAATAAGATGATAATAAGGTACAAGGGTGTGCTTCCAAACCAGGGACATGCCACATATGCAACCAAGAGCAGGAAATGGCGATGCATCGTTTTATGCGTAATTCTTGGATGCAACAACTTTGGCTACCTGCCTTGTCAATGTCAAAAGCAGCTTCTGATTTGCATAAGAACATGAAGAATTGCAGCCCTATTTGCGGTCCGCATCTTCAATAGATTTACCAGCTCCAGGCAATAAGACTCCATAATGACCTTCCAACATAGTAATGAGCCAAGCCAAACTTTGGAGTGACACCCCATCTTGCAAATCCATTGAAACTAACATAGGTTATGAATCTCATAGCAATCACATAAGCAATCATAGGCAGCTCTATCCTCTATGCGAAACTAACATTGGATTGTATTTTACTAAAAATTTGCTACCAGATAAAACAGGGATCCCAAAGTATCACATTTATAGAATAAAAAGGTCAGTTCACTACTATATCATGTTTTCTCAAACAAATTATAGGGAACAATATATGAGGTTTTGCAACGGATTGTAAGGAACACCGACATTCTGCAAGTCATGGTTTAGTATACATTGTATATAGGAGACTGAAAAAACCAGTTTGTCCAAAAGATGAACTACTGTAGATAATATAATCAGGAAGATGAACTTGTTAATGCTTTCACGAAGTTCAGTTGAACATTGTAAAGTACAAGTTCTGTTTAATATTGTTTACGAATAAAGGATCCAAACAGGGAGTGCATCCCTTGTAATTTGCATGAATATCGTAGAAATATACTCGTAGCTCATACCTAAATATTGTGCTGACAGCGCACTATTCCAAATCTTAATCAATAAAAACATGCCTTTTGAGAAGAAGCATACAGACCTAGATCTAGATCTTTGAGCTGCTGTAGTTGGATAGTGCCACCGGCGGCATTAGTGATAGATTGAGTATGCCCTCACAACGAGGCGCTGCTGCGAAAGAAGAAATCGAGGCACTGCTTTCAACAAATCAGATCACCCATCTGGATTTCAGTGAGACGATGCTCCATTGGTACATGATTGAGAGAGATCAAGCGAAATTTACTAACCTATTTTGCCTGTTGGAGTGGTACAGAAGAGGGAGGGAGAGAGAGAGAATACTGATTTTGGTGAAGATCTGAGATCAGTTCTTGAGCTTGCTGGACCTTAACAATAGCACCAGGCGGATGCACTGGTACAGAATCTGGCAAGGGGAAGAACACGATCTGGATATGGTGAGATCAAATCGCTACATTTAACTGCACCGCAAGGACTGTTCTGCAAATGTGCCAGCAGTCCCATCATCTCACTGAATCCTGTCCCTCTATTTTGAATCCAATGGCCCATGTATCGCTGGAGCATCTGGTGCACCAGTTTGCTCGTTTCACCAGATACGTTCTCTGCCTCGGCCATAGGGTCTATCATGTATGCTATGCTGTGTACCAGACCTGATGTAAACCTTGCCGTAAGTTTGGTAGGAAGGTACCAAAGTAATCCCGACATGGAACACTGGACAACGGTCAAGAATATCCTGAAGTACCTAAAAAGGACTAAGGATATGTTTCTCGCTTATGGAGGTGACGAAGAGCTCATCATAAAGGGTTACGTCGATGCTAGCTTCGACACAGATCTGGATGACTCTAAGTCACAAACCGGATACGTGTATATTTTGAATGGTGGGGCAGTAAGCTGGTGCAGTTGCAAGCAGAGCGTTGTGGCGGGATCTACATGTGAAGCGGAGTACATGGCAGCCTCGGAGGCAGCACAAGAAGCAGTCTGGGTGAAGGAGTTCATTACCGACCTAGGAGTCATACCCAATGCATCGGGCCCGATGACTCTCTTCTGTGACAACACTGGAGCTATTGCCCTTGCCAAGGAGCCCAGGTTTCACAGGAAGACCAGGCATATCAAGCGTCGCTTCAACTCCATTCGTGAAAGTGTTCAAAATGGAGACATAGAGATTTGTAAAGTACATACGGACCTGAATGTGGCAGATCCGTTAACTAAACCTCTCCCTAGAGCAAAACATGATCAACACCAGAACTGCATGGCTGTTCGATTCATCACAATGTAACTAGAATATTGACTCTAGTGCAAGTGGGAGACTGTTGGAAATATGCCCTAGGGGCAATAATAAAATGGTTATTATTATATTTCTTTGTTCATGATAATTGTCTATTGTTCATGCTATAATTGTGTTATCCGGAAATCGTAATACATGTGTGAATACATAGACCACAACATGTCCCTAGTGAGCCTCTAGTTGACTAGCTCGTTGATCAAAAGATAGTCATGGTTTCCTAACTATGGACATTGGATGTCATTGATAACGGGATCACATCATTAGGAGAATGATGTGATGGACAAGACCCAATCTTAAGCATAGCTCAAAGATCGTGTAGTTCGTTTGCTGTAGCTTTTCCGTATGTCAAGTATCATTTCCTTAGACCATGAGATTGTGCAACTCCCGGATACCGTAGGAGTACTTTGGGTGTGCCAAACGTCACACCGTAATTGGGTGACTATAAAGGTACACTATAGGTATCTCCGAAAGTGTCTGTTGGGTTGGCACGAATCGAGACTGGGATTTGTCACTCTGTATGACGGAGAGGTATCTCTGGGCCCACTCGGTAATGCATCATCATAATGAGCTCAATGTGACCAAGTGGTTGATCACGGGATCATGCATTACGGCACGAGTAAAGTGACTTGCCGGTAACGAGATTGAATGAGGTATTGGGATACCGACGATCGAGTCTCGGGCAAGTAACGTACCAATTGACAAAGGGAATTGTATACGGATTGATTGAATCCTCGACATCGTGGTTCATCCAATGAGATCATCGTGGAGCATGTGGGAGCCAACATGGGTATCCAGATCCCGTTGTTGGTTATTGACCGGAGAGGCGTCTCGGTCATGTCTGCATGTCTCCCGAACCCGTAGGGTCTACACACTTAAGGTTCGGTGATGCTAGGGTTGTAGAGATATTAGTATGCAGTAACCTGAAAGTTGTTCGGAGTCCCGGATGAGATCCCGGACGTCACGAGGAGTTGCAGAATGGTCCGGAGGTAAAGATTTATATATGGGAAGTCCAGTTTCGGCCATCGGGAAGGTTTCGGGGTCACCGGTATTGTACCGGGACCACCGGAAGGTTCCCGGGGGTCCACCGGGTACGGCCACCTATCCCGGAGGGCCCCATGGGCTGAAGTTGGAGGGGAACCAGCCCCTGGTGGGCTGGTGCGCCCCCCCCTTGGGCCTCCCCTGCGCCTAGGGTTGGGAAACCCTAGGGGTGGGGGCGTCCCCCCACTTGGCTTGGGGGGGGGGGGGAAGCCACCCCTTGGCCGCCGCCCCCTTGGAGATTCATCTCCTAGGGCCGGCGCCCCCCCAAGGCCCCTATATAAAGAGAGGGGGAGGGAGGGCAGCCGCAACCCCTTGCTCTTGGCGCCTCCCTCTCCCTCCGTAACACCTCTCCTCCCCGCTTGCGCTTGGCGAAGCCCTGCCGGGATCCTGCTGCATCCACCACCACGCCGTCATGCTGCTGGGTCTTCATCAACCTCTCCTTCCCCTTTGCTGGATCAAGAAGGAGGAGACGTATTCCCAACCATACGTGTGTTGAACATGGAGGTGTTGTCCGTTCGGCACTTGGTCATCGGTGATTTGGATCACGACGAGTACGACTCCATCAACCCCGTTCTCTTGAACGCTTCCGCGCGCGATCTACAAGGGTATGTAGATGCACTCCTCTCTCCCTCGTTGCTAGATGACTCCATAGATTGATCTTGGTGATGCGTAGAAAATTTTAAAATTCTGCTACGTTCCCCAACAGGTATGAACTCGACCTATCTTGTTTTTGTAAATATGATTAGTTCATCGTTCCTGGTTCAGCCTATTATGAATGAAACATGTTTGTAATGAAAATTAGAGATTATAGTTGCTCATGCCATGCTTAATTAGCTAGGAGTTTATAATGGTTTACCTTGTGTGCCAACATAATATTAAAATGGTTGTGATGTGGTATGATAGGGTGGTATCCTCCTTTGAACGATTCGAGTGGCTTGACTTGGCACATGTTCACGCATGTAGTTGAAACAAAATCAACATAGCCTCCATGATATTTATGTTCATGGTGAATTATATCCTTCTCATGCTCGCACTTAGTGTTGATTATGTTTAATGCATGTCCATGGCTGTTGTCGCTCTCTAGTTGGTCGCTTCCCAGTCTCTTTCTAGCCTTCACTTGTACTAAGCGGGAGTACTGCTTGTGCATCCACATCCATAAACCCCAAAGTTATTCCATATGAGTCCACCATACCTTCCTATAAGCGGTATCTACCTGCCGTTCCAAGTAAATTTGTATGTGCCAAACTCTAAACCTGCAAATGAAATTCTATTTTGTATGCTCGAATAGCTCATGTATCAACTAGGGCTGTCTATATATTCCATGCTAGGTGGGTTATTCTCAAGATGAGTGGACTTGCTCATCATTCAGGAGAAAATGGCCGATAACCGGGGTGCCCAGTCCCATGCTTAAATTAAAATAATTGCAAACAAAACTCCCCCTGGATTGTTGTTAGTTGGAGGCACCGGTTGTTTCGGACAAGCCATGGATTGATGTTTGTTGGTGGTGGGGGAGTATAAACATTACGATTCTATTTGGGAACCGCCTATAATGTATGTAGCATGAAAGATATTGAGATCTCTTGGTTGTTATGTTGACAATGAAAGTATACCACTCAAAATATTATTCATCTCTATTTCAAAACTCGAGCTCTAGCACCTCTACAAATCTCTGCTTCCCTCTACGAAGGGCCCATCTATTTACTTTTATGTTGAGTCATCATCCTCTTATTAAAAAGCACCAGTTGGAGAGCGCCGCTATCATGTGCAAGCATTACTATTAATTTACATTGAGTATGACTGTGGCTGGATCTCTTTAACCATGAATTACAATGTTTAGTTAGTCCTTTAGCTTCAGAGGTGCTCTACATTTATGTTTTGCGGTCTCAGAAAGGGCTAGCGAGATACCATATTGTTATATCATATTATGATTGTTTTGAGAAAGTGTTGTCATCTGAGATTTATTATTATTGCTCGCTAGTTGATTATGTCATTGAGATGAGTAAACATGAGACCTAAATGTTATTGTGAATATGGTTGGTTCATAATCTTTGCTGAAAACTTGAATGCTGGCTTTACATATTTACAACAACAAGATCAAACCGTTTGTAAAAGTTTTTCTTTATCACTTTCAATTTGTCAACTGAATTGCTTGAGGACAAGCGAAGGTTTAAGCTTGGGGGAGTTGATACGTCTCCATCGTATCTACTTTTCCAATCACTTCTAACCTTGTTTTGGACTCTAACTTGCATGATTTTTATGGAACTAACCCGGACTGACGCTGTTTTCAGCAGAATTCCCATGGTGTTATTTTTGTGCAGAAATAAAAGTTCTCGGAATGACCTGAAAATCAACGGACACACGTGTAACATCCCAAAATTCTAAATTTTGGAATGTTATATTAAATAGATAGTTTTGATTGACTGTTTGATTGCTTGAGTGAAATTGAGTGAAATTTGAAACTTCTGAAAGTTGAATGAGAGGGAATAAAAGAACTTTCCCAAACTTTCATTTTTTTGCATTTCTGATCTCCATGAATTCAATTTCTTTTCAAATACAAAACCCTAGAGAGAAGATGACATGACTTCTTCCATTTTAAATAAATGAAAAGGGTTTTTGAAAATATTTGAATTTCATTTGGAAATTTTTCCAACTCATAAACTTTATGCAACTCAGTGATTTTCACGAGAGAAGATAAAATGACATCTTCAAATTATATGAAATATGAGTTGGAAGTTTCAAAGAAAACAAATTTAAACTCCCGTTGAAATTATTTTCAATTTGGAGTTATTTGGGTTTTATTCAAATTATTTTTCTCCAAAAATAAAATATATGGAAATTAGGGTAAAATGATTCCCTATAATAGAAAATTGGCGAAAAATAAATTTGAAAGCATTTTGGTATTTTTAAAAAATGATTTTTATGAGGTTTTATTGCAACAGTAGCACTCTTTGCTTTATTTAAATTTATGTGGATTTTATTTGACTTTGGAAAAATGTTCAGGTTGTAGAAAATGTTTTTCTGAAAATTTTGATATATTATATGCCTATATAATATTTTTCCTTTTCTTTTATCCTTTTTTCTCTCTATTAAAAAAAACTCCCCGCGGACCGAACTAGGCCTAAGGCCCAGCCGGCCCACGATGCTGCCACCTACCTCGCGTGCGCGCGCCGGACACCGCCGCCGTCCCGGACACGGACTCCGTCGGCCGTCGCCCCCTTTGCCTCCTCCCCATGCCTCCCCGCCTATAAAAGGCGAGGCCCGACCCCCTCTCTCCCCTCACAGCTCGCCGCCGCACTCCAACGCCCCGTTCCTCTCCTCGCCTCGCCACACTTCGCCGCCCCGCGCCGCATCTCGCCGCCGCCTACCAGCGCCGCCGCCTAGAGCCGCCGACGCTGCTGCTAGCTGCTGCCATCGCCGCCCCGCGTTGCCGACAGCACCGCTGCCTCCCGCCGCTGACGCCACCGCCGTCGCCTCTCGCCGGAGTAACCACCGCCGCCGCCGGTTTTTTGGTAAACCGGTATAACCCATAAACCCGCCCGGTTTTCTTTCTAGTCTTAGTTTTTCGTTTAGATTCGGTTTATTTTTATTAGATTAGATTATTTAGTGAACATTCATTAGTTAGCTTCTTTAGCGAACGATTTTCGTTCATTAGCATTCGGTAGTGAAAGTTCATTATTTAGTCTTTTTCTTTTTCTGTTTTAATTTCGGCCAGGGACATATCTGTGATTATTTTCTTTATAGATTAGTCCATGTTCTTCAAACCTTCGTTACTTTTCGTTCGTTTATCCAAATCCAGCGAAAACCAACGCCCACTTCTTCATTATGAACCCCTCTATCCAGTAAAACAACTTAAACATATTTTTGAGAGTTTAAAATTTGATTTCAAACAGATTTGCTTTGAAACTTCTTTTGTTCATAACTTGAGTTTTATAACTACGATTTAGTTGATTCTTTTTGCAAATGAAAGCTCGTGACCTAAACTTTCTGATAAGACCAAATTCACATAATTTTGGTACTGTTAGAAGTTGTTTTATGTTGCAAGAGTTATTTGCTTGGTTTTGATGTTTTCCGAACTGTCTTCTTCGTTCTTCCTAATCTTTTGAGTGATTGCTTATGGGTGGTTACTATTGCTTGCTCACGATAGATGGAACGGAGTGTGACGATTAGACCTATCAGGAGTTATGAGTGCGATTCATCTTCATCAACAGTACGAGGCAAGTTCACACTTTGATCATACTTTTCATTACCCAGTTTTTATGCATTAGTTTCAACCCTCAAACATTGCATGAGTAGGATTGATAACATGTGGGTACTGGGAAGTAGATGATGAGGTAGAACCTATTACCTGTTTTATTATCAAACCCTTGGGAGTTACTTCTATGTTATGCTTATATTGCCATGCTATGCTCGTAGACGTGGTTTTGTTGAGTGTTTCATGGCAGATGTGAGAGTTATTATTTAATGGTTAACTTAAGGTGCCTACTTTAATACACATCTGGGTGGAATGGTAGGGGCACCCTGGAGCACCCAGTGGTTTGCCCGGGCACCTGGAGAACCCAGTGCTTGCCCAAGGGGATCCCGGAGGACCCGTGTGATCACCCTATGGAATGACACCCAGGCTCAAAGGGATCATAAGATTATTCATGCTAGAAAATTCCGTGTGCAGCCACAAGCTATTATGGGCTCTAGCATAGTTGAGTATGTTGCATGACCTCTTTTAGTGGTGGGCTAGCAGATGTAGGGGAAAGTAGGTGTAACTGTCCACCCAGAGTAAAGAGTTAGTGCTTCTGAAAGACCGTGTGTCGGTCATCCGTTTCTCAAACACCATGTAGTGCGAGAAATCCAACGGAGTAGATCGAGTCTTGTGGGAAAAGTGCGCAAACCTCCGTAGAGTGTATAAACTAATCATAGTTAGCCGTGTCCCCGGTTATGGACATCTTGAGTATCTGGTTCTTGGATTATCATATGGATCTCATCACTTCACTTCAATAACTTAATTTGTTGGGTTGTTAACTTTTAATTGGGATTGAGTTGGAGGAACCTTCTCAATAATTTTCAACCAACTTGGTAGTTAAATAAAATTTATTCCTTTGTTGTAGGAAAAAATTGGCTTTATGCAAAGATAAACTTAGAGCTTTCCACCAGCCAAATATGCATGTAGTGATAGCTATTATTCATCATTGTCCTATGGTGTGAATTTGCGAGTACATTCAATGTACTGACCCTTTGTGGCTGCAACGTCTTATGTTGCAGGAATCTTACGACGAGTAAGTGATATGTTAGGGTTATGATTTCTACACTCAACTTTGCCGTTGGTGTTGATGGGAATCCACAACCTTGTTGTTACTTCCACTGTTTGGATTGAGGTAATAGTATTTACGTTACTTTATACATGTGATTTACCTTTGTTATAAATCCTTGAGTACTGTGTGTCAGCATACCGATCCAGGGATGACACTTAAGCACAAAGACTTGACCGTCTGAGGTCGGGTCGCTACAAAATGGTATCAGAGCACATGTTGACTGTAGGACGTGACCCCTAGAAACTGGCAAGCCCATAGGAAATATTTTTCTCTACAACTCCATTTTCAAAAAATATTTTTCCTCTCTTCTTCTCTAAGCTTTATCAAATTTCTATTTTAGTGAGACTATACCCCTTTCCCCTTTTGACCACACGAAGATTCAACTGATGAGATCACTCCAAGAAGTACAAGATATCGAACAACTAAGACCACTTTGGAATGAAGAGGATTTTACCGTGCATTATAATAATGGAAACTACAACGGTTGAAGACTCTGAAGAGTAGGAGAAATTAAAGGCTCTGAAGAATTCCCAGATTTGTATGACCTAGGAAGGCTACCCTTATGGAATTTGTCAGACTATTCAAGGCAGTCAATACTCGAGATCAAGGTGTGTCAGAGAAAGACCGGAACATGGAGCATTAGAACTCAAAGTTTTGTCAAGAAAACCCTATGGCAGGAGATATCAACTATGGAATAATAGCTCATGGAAATGACAAGGGCAGAAACATGGCTATCCATGATGTTATTACTCGCTTAAACTATTGTCACCGTGCGGAGTTAAGCATGCAGTTCATCGGAAGGATTAGATGGTAGAAGGCTGATGGAGCATCTATCAGCAAAGGATGCAGTTTTAACCTTAGCTGGTGTATCGCAGGATCTGGAGTATTACATGAAGAATTTTTAGATGGACGTTCAGGAAGCCGTATTTGACAAAGAAGTGTATCGTGAATAACTTAGGACCCAGAAGCTGAAGTAGCCAAACTGGAGGAACAAAACCTCGAGATACCGGAGATTTGTCAGGAACTGAAGGACAGTAGTACCATGGTTCATCCCAAGGATGTTGAAACCCAGAAGTTGGAACGCAACTCCAGAATATTAAAGGACGTCACGAGAGAATTTGCGTCAACAGAGATGATATGACCAAAGAACTTGAGAAGTACAAGCACGAACAGAAGAAGCTATCGGATACATGAACAAGACTTGAAGAGTTTGGTGACTTTGAAGATTTATTGACCTTTATAAGACCAAACCCCTATTGTATACCTACGTTAGATCGTACGATTGTGAGCTGTCATCTGTTTGATGTTTTTCCGACAGCCACAAATAAAAATCTGTCTTTTGAAAAAAAACATTTGTTTGCATCTCTCTCTATCTCTCTCATCTCACCCCAAAACCCATGGACCCAATAGAGGATGAATGGAGAAGAGCTTGTATTTACTGGACCGATGAGTCAATTGGAGATGGACCAATGGATTCAGAACATGGAAGATCACATGAAGAATAACCCTATAGTCGGGAAGGATATGACCTAGCATGCTCTTTAGTGCTTTGAAAGAGGTGCTGCTACTTGGTGGAGGATGTACCAAACCATCAATGGATGGCAAGGAGTAACCACTTGGAAAGAATTTAAATTGACTCTGCTAAAGTGATAGAGGCAAAGGTGTCCCGTCTTTCGATGAGATGGTGGATTTCGCTTTGGTGGAAGTCGACTTTGACGATCCGACTACGAACGTGTGAGGACGTCGCGCCTTAGCAATCGCTAAACCAACTCCGAGAGGTTATTGACCACGCCGGAGCACGATCAACCTGACCACGAGGGTCTGTTTCCTGCGAGCAGACGAAGAACAAGCAAGAAACTAAGATTGCAATCTGGATATTGCGAATATAAGATGAAAGCTTTATTGATCAAGGTGGGGTTCTGTGACGCCTTTGTCTGGTCGTTGAACACAAACGAAGTACGCGAAGTTGCAGCTATGGCGAACTTTTAATCTAAACAAAACCCAAAGTCTAAACGATGCCCTAAGGGCTGTATATATGGAGGAAGAGGGGGGAATTTCGTGGCCCTTGGTGGAGGGGTCCGAAATCAACCCTATCTCTTGTTTCCCCACACATACGGACTCTAAAAATAGCCTTTACTTATGTATTTCGAAATTACATGGGCCTGGCCCAATAATAAGGTGACGCAGCACCTAAAATAGCCTCGGGACGAAATTTATGAAGTGGCATCTTGTATATTTCGTCCAAGGCTTCATGCACCCATTATGGTGGCTTCAAAGTCCTGATATCATCACTTGTAACTCCGTTCTTGTTCCCCTTGCGCATGGCATCATCTCCATGCTTGTTCTTGCTCCAATGTTCATCCTTCTCCAAGCTAGGCCCTTCATTTGTAAGCAAAACAAATGTATCCAATTTAGGCAGCATCATATTCTCATGAACATTAGAATCATTACCAATAAACGAAAGTACCTGATAATTTAATTGGCGTGCGCGAGCTCTAGTAATTGGTCCCGTATATGTAGCAGTAGGGGCTGTGGGTGTAACAATGGTATTGATGTCCTCATCATCCTCCCCTTCTTGAAATGAAGTCGTCCTCGACGGAAACTCATCTTCCTCACCCAAATAAGGCTTCAAATCTGCAATGTTAAAAGTGGGACTAACCCCAAAATCTGCAGGCAGCTCAAGTTTATATGCATTATCATTTATTTTCTCTAACACCTTAAAGGGACCATCAGCACGTGGCATTAGCTTTGATTTGCGCAAATCAGGAAATCTATCCTTACGCAAATGTAACCAAACAAGATCTCCAGGTGCAAACACAACATGTTTTCTACCCTTATCTCCAGCAAGTTTATATTTAGCATTCATACGCTCAATGTTTTCCTTAGTTAACTCATGCATTTTTAAAATCAATTCAGCACGTTGTTTAGCATCAAGATTAACCTTCTCCGAAGATGGAAGAGGCAACAAATCAATAGGTGCACGAGGTAGGAAACCATACACAACTTCAAAAGGGCACATCTTAGTAGTAGAATGCAATGAACAATTATAAGCAAATTCAATATGAGGCAAGCATTCCTCCCACATTTTCTTATTATTTTTCAAAACAGCCCTAAGCATAGTAGACAACGTTCTATTGACTACTTCAGTTTGTCCATCAGTTTGGGGGTGACAAGTAGTACTAAAAAGCAGTTTAGTCCCCAACTTAGCCCATAAACATCTCCACAAGTGGCTAAGAAATTTAGTATCACGATCTGAAACAATAGTATTTGGCACACCATGCAAGCGAATAATTTCACGAAAGAACAAATCAGCAACATTAACAGCATCATCGCTTTTATGACATGGTATAAAGTGTGCCATTTTCGAGAATCTATCCACGACAACAAATATGCTATCCCTCCCCTTCTTTGTTCAAGGTAAACCTAAAACAAAGTCCATAGATATATCCTCCCAAGGAACACTAGGTACAGGCAAAGGCATATATAAACCATGAGGATTGAGTCGTGACTTAGCTTTTTGACATGTAGTGCATCGAGCAATAAAACGCTCAACATCCCGTCTCATCTTTGGCCAAAAGAAATGTGTAGCAAGTACGTCCTCCGTCTTCTTCACGCCAAAGTGTCCCATTAATCCTCCTCCATGCGCCTCCTGCAACAACAAAAGACGAACGGAGCTAGCTGGAATGCATAGCTTGTTAGCACGAAACACAAATCCATCGTTAACGACAAACTTGTTCCACATTCTTCCTTCTTTACAATTCTGCATTACATCTTTAAAATCGGCATCATGCACATATTGATCTTTGATGGTCTCCAAACCAAATATTTTGAAGTCAAGTTGTGAAAGCATAGTATAGCGACGAGACAATGCATCAGCAATAACATTTTCTTTTCCCTTCTTGTGTTTAATGACATAAGGGAAAGTCTCAATGAATTCAACCCATTTAGCATGTCTACGATTCAGTTTAGCTTGACTTTTAATATGTTTCAAAGATTCATGATCAGAATGTATAACAAATTCTTTGGGCCATAAATAATGTTGCCATGTTTCTAAAGTCCGAACAAGAGCATATAATTCTTTATCATAAGTAGAATAATTCAGACTAGGCCCACTCAATTTTTCAGAAAAGTATGCAACAGGTTTGCCATCTTGTAATAACACACCTCCTAATCCAATTCCACTAGCATCACATTCAAGCTCAAAAGTTTATTAAAATCAGGAAGTTGGAGTAAAGGAGCATGCGTCAACTTATCTTTCAATACCGTGAAGGCTTCTTCCTGTGCGGTACCCCAAAGAAAAGGCACATCTTTCTTTGTAAGCTCATTGAGAGGTGCAGCAATGGTGCTGAAATCTCTCACAAAACGCCTATAGAATCCAGCGAGGCCAAGAAAACTCCTCACTTGCGTGACCGTTTTGGGCTGCGGCCAACTCTCAATAGCTTCAATCTTGGCTTTGTCAACTTCAATTCCCTGTGGAGTAACAACATAGCCAAGAAAAGATACTCGGTCGGTGCAAAAGGTGCACTTCCCAAGGTTACCAAACAAACGTGCATCACGTAGAGCAATAAAAACAGCACGTAAATGTTCCAAATGTTCTTCCAAAGATTTGCTATAAATCAGTATATCATCAAAATAGACTACCACAAATCGTCCAATGAAAGCACGTAAAACTTCGTTCATTAGTCTCATGAAAGTACTAAGCGCATTAGTTAACCCAAAAGGCATGACTAACCACTCATATAATCCAAACTTAGTTTTAAATGCTGTTTTCCATTCATCTCCCAATTTCATACGAATTTGATGGTATCCACTACGCAAATCAACTTTGGAGAATATTGTAGAGCCACTCAATTCATCAAGCATATCATCTAGCCTAGGAATAGGATGACGATAACGAATAGTAATATTATTAATGCCTCTACAATCAACACACATACATGATGTACCATCCTTTTTCGGCACTAAAATAATAGGAACAGCACAAGGACTAAGGGATTCGCGTATATAACCTTTGTCGAGAAGCTCTTGTACTTGACGCATAATCTCCTTCGTCTCCTCTGGATTGGTACGGTATGGTGCACGGCTTGGCAGTGAAGCACCGGGAATTAAGTCAATTTGATGCTCAATCCCTCGAATAGGCGGTAATCCCGGTGGCACGTCTTGTGGAAAGACGTCAGCGAACTCCTGCAAAATGTTAGTGACAGCAGGAGGCAAAGAGGAAGGCACGTCCTCGAATGAAAATAATGCCTCTTTGCACACAAAAGCATAGCAAACAGATTTGCTGAAATCTAGCTCATCAATATCAGATTTGGTGGCAAATAAACATGCACTTTTCAATTTAATTTCAGAAGCAACACTAGATGGTTTATTATTAGGCTTCATTTGTTGCTCAAATTCTTTTGCCACAATCTGATTTTCACTCTTATTCTTCTCCTGTTGTGCTTTATTAGCTCTATTAATATCATCTTTCAAAATGGAATCAGGAGTCATAGGAAGCAAAGTAATATTTGTATCCTTATGAACAAGAGTATAGTGATTGTTTCTACCATGGTGTACAGAATTTTTATCAAATTGCCATGGTCTACCAAGTAATAAGGAACATGCTTGCATAGGTACCACATCACAATCAACATAATCAGCATATGTAGAGATACTAAAATGCACACGAACAGTACGTGTTACCTTAACCTTGCCGCTGTTGTTGAACCATTGGATGTAGTAAGGATGTGGATGTGGTCTTGTGGTGAGAGAAAGCTTCTCCACCATCTCCATGCTAGCCAAGTTGTTGCAGCTCCCTCCGTCTATGATGACGCGCACAGAACGTTCCTTCACAACTCCCTTGGTATGGAACAAATTGTGCCTCTGATTTTGCTCAGCTTGTGTGACCTGCACACTCAAAACACGTTGAGCAACTAAACATTCATACCTGTCAGCGTCTTCATGAGCCATGTATTGCGTCTCATGATCAGAATCATCTCCACCATGTTCTTCACGTGTAATAAGAGCCAAAGTGTCCTCATCATAGTCACTAGCAGACTCATATCCACCATCCGCGGTAGCAATCATCACACGCGGAGATTTGCATTCTCTCGCATAATGACCTCCTCCCTTACAACGACGACAAATAATATCACTTGTGTGCCCTGTTGATGCCATGGAAGAAGAAGAACGCTGTGCAGGCCCCGCAGGTGCGCTCTTGGCAGATAATGGTGGTTGTTCCTGTTTTCTTGTATCACGGCTGGAGGTGGCACCGGATGGAGGTGCTAGTGCAGTTGAAGTAGAAGATGCACGTGGTGTCCATGATGAAGGTCGGCCTGCAGAAAAGTTAGTTCGCCCCAATGCTTGTCGATCCTGCACTTCACGTTCAGCTTTACAAGCAAAATGGAATAAACGAGTGATATTAGTATACTCCTTATAGTCTAGAATGGTCTGAATCTCTCTATTTAATCCACCCAGAAAACGTGCAAGCATAGCTTCATTCTCCTCAACAATACCACATCTAATCATGCCAGTTTGTAATTCCTGATAATATTCTTCTACAGAATTTTTTCCTTGTCTTAAACGCTGCAATTTTTGAAGCAATTCACGTTGATAATATGGTGGAACCCAACGCGTACGCATAGCAGTTTTCAAAGCAGCCCAAGTAGTTGGAATAGGATATAATCTACAATGTTCAGACCACCATACACATGCAAAACTAGTGAAAGCACAAACGGCAGCAGCAACTCGTCTCTCCTCAGGATATTGTAAACATGTAAATCGTTGTTCAGTTTCTAACTCCCAAGTAAGATATATATCAGGAACATATCTACCCTCAAATGGTGGAATATTCAATTTCAGTTTAGGCATATGGACATCATCTCGTACCTGAGGTGGTGGTGCAGGCCTACCATTACGAATATATACCTGAGGTCGACCTGCTGGTGGTGGTACAGGTGGCTGCACGTAGTGTTGATTTTGATCAACCTCATCCTCATAATCTCCCACATAATCATCCTCCTCCGCATCAGCAGCAGGAGCCACAGAAGTATCAACAGCAGCACCAACAGTTTGGCCAAACGCAAGAGGAACACGGCTTGCTCAGCGGAGGTCTGCTTCGCGACGTGGAGGTAGTCGTTGTTGTTGTTGTTGGAGAGGTGCGTTAGGTGCAGCGGGTGGTGGTGGTGGAAGACGCGCGAGCAATTCATTAAACTTGTTATCGAGCTTTGTTTCGAACGTCTTCTCAAAGCCAGTGATCTTCTCCATGGCCTCTTCAAAATTGTTCAGCACATCTTGCACCTGTTCAGTCAGCATTTGCTGAAACTTATCATGAAGCTCCTTGTTCGATAAATTCTCCCAGTCAATCTCGTCGGCTTGTGATCCTGGCATGGTTAGCAGCAATAGAAACACACAAGAATATGATCCTACAGACTACGAACAAGTGGTGGTGGTGGGTGTCACAAATCCGTCAAGCAAATCTCAAATTCTTACCAGTTCTTACCCAGCAGCAGGCGGTGATCGGCAACCGTTGTAGTCAAAAACTCTCAAGGCTTGGATAGAGCGATTACCAGGGAGAGTCAAACGCACGACGTAGATGTATGTGGAGCTGGGAAGGCTTATAATATGATAGCAAAACGGGTCAGCAATAATCAATTCAGAGATGCAAAGTTGAATAAACGCTCAACGACGGTACTGTGCTGGTCCTAGGCTAGACTGTGCTAGAGACGCGAGCCTAGAACACCAACAAAATCACGGCGCGGCACGTAAACAAGGGAAAAGCACACTCTGAATTTTTTTTTCGCTCTTTTTT
>NC_041380.1:227200459-227207934 GCF_002162155.2 Triticum dicoccoides | reverse complement strand
AAAAATAGCCTATACTTATGTATTTCGAAATTACATGGGCCTGGCCCAATAATAAGGTGACGCAGCACCTAAAATAGCCTCGGGACGAAATTTAGGAAGTGGCATCTTGTATATTTCGTCCAAGGCTTCATGCACCCATTATGGTGGCTTCAAAGTCCTGAAATCATCACTTGTAACTCCGTTCTTGTTCCCCTTGCGCACGCCATCATCTCCATGCTTGTTCTTGCTCCAATGTTCATCCTTCTCCAAGCTAGGCCCTTCATTTGTAAGCAAAACAAATGTATCCAATTTAGGCAGCATCATATTCTCATGAACATTAGAATCATTACCAAGAAACGAAAGTACCTGGTAATTTAGTTGGCGTGCACGAGCTCTAGTAATTGGTCCAGTATGTATAGCAGCAGGGGCTGTGGGTGTAACAATTGTATTGATGTCCTCATCATAAAGTCTCGGCTTGTGTCCCAAAAATTGAAGCCTTATGGAAATGATATGAAGAAGACTTGTGCATGCAAGCTCTATGGAGAAATAGGGCACAACCATAAGGAACACAAAGATGAATGACCTAATTGTGAAGGAAGTCACCTAGCTGAAGAATGCCCCACTAGGCAGATCACTTGTTTCTTGTGTGAAGGGACTACCACTACCCTGCTCAGTGTCACATTTACCCCATGGTACAAAGAACCATCCAGCAGAAGAAAGAATCAATGAAAGGATCCCTCATGGAAATTTTAGAAGAACCGATGATAAAGGAAGATGTCGAGGACACACACAGAGGAAACATAATTAAAGCCTGCACCAAGCCATGCTATTCATGTGGAGAAGAAGGACACATCTCCCAAAATTGTCTGAATGGGGATCTAGTATAATTCCTGACAGAGGAAGTAGAGTATGACCCATACAAAATAGAAGCCCTGATTGACACGGAAAAGTCCAGGAAGAGAAGTAGATTGGATTCCAGGAAGGACCTGAGTCATATCACCTATTTCAGGTGCAAGGAGTCAGGGCACTACTTCAGCAGTTGCCCAAAAAGAAAACCTCAAGACTTCTCAAAAGTGATTTGTTTCCGTTGTAATGAAGTAGGGCACCTTGCCAGAGATTGTCCCAATGAAGATATTCATGTTAAATGGTTGAGCCTATAAGAAATATAGTGGTAGCAGTGGGAACATTTCTTATTATTAAGGGTTGAGTTGAGGCATGTAATGGAAATGCAGGAGATTGTAGTAATTTGAGAATCAATAAAGTTAGTATCGTGGGTACTGATTGGATTTTATGAGTTGTTACTCTATGAAAAAAGATTTTTGACCATTTTTGAGGATATGAGAAATATGGTCTATGGAAGATTAGATCATTTTAAGGGTGGTAGTACCCTGTGAGGGCACTTGACCCTTGGTAAAGATAATGATATTCCACGGAGTGTATTTCGGACAAAATAAGTATGCGTTTTATCTTGATATGTCGGATACCCCAAGAATATGAAGGGATGAAGTACTATTGGATATAAAGGAGGTAGAATGTTGGTTATGGAGCAATTGTAACTTCATGATGAGTCAGAGTAATCACGTCTTAGTTTGGTGCCAATAGAAGGAAGAAGGAAAGTACAATTTGATGGAATTAAGAATGCTAGGAAGCTGGAAGTTGGAATAACGAGTAGTTGCCCCGATGATGAGTTCAAGGTTTACAAGTGATGAGATGGGCCATAACCCACAGGCCCCAAGGCCTGCCAAGAAGCAAGCACACTCTTGCTGAAGGAAAAACCCTGGAAGAAGATACAACTTTATCAACATACGATCATATAGGAGTAACGCAAAACCTGAGAGTTGTGAAGAAACGATAGATGTTTGTTTGGCTTGCATAATCAATGGATTTATCCGAACTTGTTTCGTCGACAAGAGAAATTCTGCAATGCTTGTGAGGATGACCGAGTGTTAGAATGCGAGATTCACTAAACCATATACAAGGTAATGATTTGGGTGCGGGATGGATTGATCACCACACCGACTTACTCTTATTATTGGCCTTGCTATATGGGATGGTAAATCTGAGTGACTTACCCATAGTAGAGCGACGATGATCAAAACCTTGTTTGAACCTTAGAATGGTATGACAATTTTCCCTTGTACAAGGCAGCTGTTGCCAAACGTAGGTCATATGGTGAGGTTCAACCCAAACCCATTTCCTGTAGGAGAAACCATAAATTGTTGACCACCATGAGATATCGATAGTTGTTTAGTATTGGCGCCAGACCCGTCAGCTAAGAAGACCCAGTCATAGAAAAACCGTACCAAGCTGAAAGGCCACAAGGATTGAGTAAAAAAAATGGTTGTGCCACTACCGGAAGAGCCAGAGTAGGAAATTTCCTGAGAATCGAGGAGACTGTTAACAATAAGGATGGACCATAACCATGCTTCTAAGGGTGGTAGCACTCCAGACCCCCTGTGACGATGGATGGATTTTGAGAAGACCCCCGAACCTAACCTATTTCTTCCTAGCGTCTCCGAATCTCGAGGACGAGATTCATTTTAAGGGTGGTAGGTTTGTAACATCCCAAAATTCTAAAATTTGGAATGTTATATTAAATAGATAGTTTTGATTGATTGTTTGATTGTTTGAGTGAAATTGAGTGAAATTTGAAACTTTTGAAAGTTGAATGAGAGGGAATAAAAGGACTTTCCCAAACTTTGATTTTTTTTGCATTTCTGATCTCCATGAATTCAAATTATTTTCAAATACAAAACCCTAGAGAGAAGATGACATGACTTCTTACATTTTAAATAAATGAAAAGGGTTTTTGAAAATATTTGAATTTCATTTGGAATTTTTCCAACTCAGAAACTTTATGCAACTCAATGATTTTCATGAGAGAAGATACAATGACTTCTTCAAATTATATGAAATATGAGTTGGAAGTTTCAAAGAAACCACATTTAAACTCCCGTTGAAATTATCTTCAATTTGGTGTTATTTGGGTTTTATTCAAATTATTTTTCTCCAAAAATAAAATATATGGAAATTAGGGTAAAATGATTCCCTACAATAGAAAATTGGAGAAAAATAAATTTGAAAGCATTTTGGTATTTTTTAAAATGATTTTTATGAGGTTTTATTGGAACAGTAGCATTCTTTGCTTTATTTAAATTTGTGTGGATTTTATTTGACTTTGTAAAAATGTTTAGGTTGTAGAAAATGTTTTTCTGAAAATTTTGATATATTATATGCCTATATAATATTTTTTTCCTTTTTCTTTTATCCTTTTTTCTCTGTGTTAAAAAAAAACTCCCCGCGGACGGAACTGGGCCGAAGGCCCAAACGGCCCACGATGCCGCCGCCTACCTCGCGTGCGCGCGCCGGACACCGCCGCCGTCCCGGATGCGGACTCCGCCGGAAGCCGCCCCCTTTGCCTCCTCCCCACGCCTCCCCGCCTATAAAAGGCGAGGCCCGACCCCCTCTCTCCCCTCACAGCTCGCCACCGCACTTCAACGCCCCGTTCCTCTCCTCGCCTCGCCACACTTCGCCGCCCCGCGCCGCATCTCGCCGCCGCCTGCCAGCGCCGCCGCCTAGAGCCGCCGCCGCTGCTGCTAGCTGCTACCGCCGCCCGCGCTGCGTCACCGCCGCCCCGCGTCACCGACAGCCGCCGCTGCCTGCCGCCGCGGACACCGCCTGCCGCCGCCGTCGCCTCTCGCCGCTGCTACCGTCGCCGGAGTAACCACCGCCGCTGCCAGTTTTTTTGGTAAACCTGTATAACTCGTAAACCCGCCCGGTTTTCTTTCTAGTCTCGTTTTTCGTTTAGATTTGGTTTATTTTTATTAGATTAGATTATTTAGTGAACGTTCATTAGTTAGCTTCTTTAGCGAACGGTTTTTGTTCGTTAGCATTCGGTAGCGAACGTTCGTAATTTAGTCTTTTTCTTTTTCTGTTTTAATTTCGGCCAAGGACCTATCTGTGATTATTTTCTTTACAGATTAGTCCCTATTCTTCAAACCTTCGTTACTTTTCGCTCGTTTATCCAAATCCAACGAAAGCCAACGCCCACTTCTTCGTTATGAACCCCTGTGTCGGTGTCAAAACCGGCGGATCTCGGGTAGGGGGTCCCGAACTATGCGTCTAAGGCGAATGGTAATAGGAGGCTGGGGACACGATGTTTTACCCAGGTTCGGGCCCTCTTGATGGAGGTAAAACCGTACGTCCTGCTTGATTATTCTTGATAATATGAGTAGTACAAGAGTTGATCTACCACGAGATCGGAGAGGCTAAACCGTAGAAGCTAGCCTATGGTATGATTGTATGTTGTTCTACGGACTAAAACCCTCTGGTTTATATAGACACCAGAGGGGGCTAGGGTTACACAAGGTCGGTTACAAAGGAGGAGATATACATATCCGTATTGCCTAGCTTGCCTTCCACGCCAAGTAGAGTCCCATCCGGACACGGGACGAAGTCTTCAATCTTGTATCTTCATAGTCCAACAGTCTGGCCAAAGGATATTGTCCGGCTGTCCGGAGCCCCCTAACCCAGGACTCCTTCAGTAGCCCCTGAACCAGGCTTCAATGACGATGAGTCCGGCGCGCAGTGTTATCTTCGGCATTGCAAGGCGGGTTCCTCCTCCGAATACACCACAGAAGAGTTTGAATACAAGGATAGTGTCCGACCCTACAAAATAAGTTCCACATACCACCATAAAGAGAATAATATTTCCACAAATCTAATCTGCTGACATGTTTTGGTAGCATGACATCACGCCACAGCCCGGTAATTATTTGAACCGTTTTCTTTAACCAGCCCCGCACATAACGCGAGGCGGTTTCTTGACACGTCTTGTCAAAGCAGAGATCGTGTTCCCCTTATTACAGGATTCTCATCAATACGAACGTGGGTAACCCAACCGCGCCATCAATTACGACACTTGGTGGACAAGCGAGTTTTACCAGGCTAGTGGAGGCGCATAGTTTAGTCCGCCCTTATAAAGGGATAAGATCTCACCTTTTTCTACCCACGCCTTCTTCCTCCTTGCTCATCCGTTCTCGCGCACTCGAGCTCCATCGCCCAAGTCCGCATCCTCCTCCCCTTGCCCTATGGACAATGCCGAGGTGTTGTCTCAAGGGGCACCGAGCCGGGGGAGACAGTCCTGAAGGCGCCTCAAGGGGACCTTCCGGACTCCAGGAGCAAAGGGAGCAAGGCTTCCGGGGGCTCCAAGCTCGGCTCTCAGCCGAACACCGCGCCGGAACCTCCAGTGGTTCCGGAATCGGGCAGGCGGCCCCCTTCCAGAAGGGGTGAGACGCCCATGCCGGTGACCTCTGTCCATCCAGAGGCACCGGACAACCTGCAGGGAGCGCTTCGCGGCGCTTCCATCGATGAAGAGCACCGCACTATTATGAGTGCGGTGATCAAGAAGGTTCAGTCCGCCAAGAGCGGACTGACTGAAGCCTGTGCCAGCCTTCTAACAGGCTTTGAGGTAAGTATTTAAAATACAGGAAAAATATTACCGCATAGACAGTAGCCCTTGATGCTTTGTTTGTTGTTCACAAAGAAAAGCCGAATAGAGGATCAAATAATATCCGCACGAGTCTAACATAAGTATGTCTATATGCATATGCAGGCTTCGCTGCTGACCTCTGCTGCACTCACTGCGGAGGTCGCCGCACTGAAGCAGGACCTCGAGGGGTCCGAGAAAGAGCTCGGCCTTGCTAAGAGGCAGCTTGAGGAGAACAAAGGTAAGTAACACCTAGTCTATATATATATATATATATATATATATATATATATATATATATATATATATATATATATATATATGTATGTATGTATGTATGTATGTATCATCATGAATTTGCCAGGGGCGCACCTGAAGCAAGCGCTGTCCAAGGCCGGAAACAAAGCGGCCCAGGAGCGCACCGAGCGGGAAAAGCAAGAGGCACGGGTGGGCGAGGTGCAGCAAGAGCTCCAAGCTCTCATGACGAAGCACGAGGTGTTGGAGCTTGACTCGAAAACGCGAGAGTCTGAGCTTGCCGCGGCCCTTGAGAGCGCAAAGAATGCCAAGGCTGAAGCCCACAAGGCCCTCCAGGAGATTGAGGCGATGAGGAAGATAGCGGCGGGTAAGGCATTCAATATGCAAAGCAAGCATGTGAAAGTAAATTACTTGTTACTTACCTGAGTCTGGCTCTCCAGGAGCATTCGCAGATTTGCCCCGCAGCGTGTCGGATGCCGCAAAGTTTTACCAGGCCGAGGAGGGAAGCTCGACGGAGAAGCTGTTCTGGTCTCAGTATACTGGGACCGAACACCCGATGCCTATGAGCGACCAGCTGAAGGAACTAGTCGAGCTGCACAAGGCGGCCGAACATGCCATGAAGGGCTTTATAGTCCGGATGTGGCCTGGAGACGCCCTTCCCAACAGCTACTTCGGCCTGGTGAGGCGGCTTGTGGATGCCTGCCCATGGCTGGAAGTCATCAAGCGGTCCGTCTGCATCGAAGGTGCACGCCGGGCTTTCGCCCGTGCGAAGGTGCACTGGGCAAAGATGGACGCCGTGAAGCTGGTGAAGGAGGGGCCGCCGCAGGGCAAGGAGCATCGCCACCCCGAGATGTATTATGAGGGTGTCCTGAAGGGTGCCCGTCTTGTAGCGGACGAGTGTGTGAAAGATGTAATATTTGAATGAACTTGCTCGTGTGATCCTGTATTATGAAAACTTGTTCATATGCGCTATGCAACACTTGTTTGAATTTAAAATATTACCTTCTGTTTGGCTGTTTATCAAATCTGAGAGATGGCTAGTCGTCGGCTTCTGCCCCCATGCCACGAGTGCTGGGGTGTTCGGGAAAAACCTAAGCACTCTTTTTCCCATTTTTGGGTCCTTTGAGGGAGGTGCTCAGCACAACGAACAAGGCAATCAGACTATAATGCTTTATCACTCTCACTTAGCCATATAATTCTATAATTTTGAATTTTGGCGAAGCCCCTAGTATTCGGAAGGCCGAATTCGGGGCGCTATACACGCCTTAAACCAGACAAAGCCGACTCCTCGCTCTAAGCGGCATAAGTCTTTAGGGACTCGAAACCTCTCGAACAACAACCAATCTCTCGCCTTATCATGACAGTCAGTTTTAGCTTTCTCTACTGAGGTGCTTAGCCCAGCAGAACCGTGGCACAATCGCAGTAGTTCTCCCAGTGCTACCTTAGCCGATATAGCGGAACGTAAGGTACCAAAACATGGGAGCCGGGCAAACCCAACTATTGACCCAAGACATGATTCGGAGCTGATTCATATGGTGCTATAAGTTCGGGGTGCCGCACTGTCGAAAGTGTTCGGACTTCTCACGCCGTATTATGGGGTATGCTTAAGCCCCTGGCGTATTGGCCGTACCAGAGTGTACGGGTGCTGGATGTCATGAATGAACATATATATATATATATATATATATATATATATATATATATATATATATATATATATATATATATATATATATATATATATATATATATA
>NC_041380.1:227191260-227199978 GCF_002162155.2 Triticum dicoccoides | reverse complement strand
AATGCAATAATAGTCTTAGTGCTATGCATTATTTATTCAAAAAGGTGCGTTAAAGCTGAATGATACAAGTAGTGCGATAAGCAAAAAGTAGGACTATTTGACATGTCCCTTCCAAGGGCAAGCTGAGGAATGGTATTAAAGCAAGTATTTCACTCGTTATCGTAATCCACCTGGGAGTTCCGCGGTGCGACATAGCTTTCTGCCTCCTTGGTTGCTGCATCATGTGTCCGGCAATCATACTGCTGGACAAGATTTCCAGAGATTAAAGTCCTAAAAGAGAAAAATAACAGAGTGGGAAGCCCCTAGTGCGGTTGAGCCGCGTTTTGGGGCGTGTCGTAGTCGTGCCCCCCTCCCCACCTGTGCCCATGGTATTTTTAATGCGTAATTATGTACGCATGGCACGGATTTCCCCGTTTGGCTGGGACCGGGGTGGGGGCCGCATTGCTATGCGAGCTCGGAACGTGCCAGGCGGTCTTGTTGCCGATTACTCTGGGCGCGCTTGAAGGTGTCCAGGTCCTTAATCGCCGAACTAGTGGATTGCCTTAAGAGGCTGCTTTGTGCTTCTGTTGCGAGGGCCGCAGTGTGCTCCTCCGTGCGGAGAGAGCGCTCTGTGTTTCCATTAACTGTGATGACCCCCCGAGGTCCTCGCATCTTGAGCTTGAGGTATGCATAATGCGGTACCGCATTGAATCTCGCAAATGCGGTTCGCCCGAGCAGTGCATGATAGCCACTGCGGAACGGGACTATATCGAAGATTAACTCTTCGCTTCGGAAGTTATCCGGGGATCTGAAGACCACTTCCAGTGTGACTGAACCTGTTCAATGGGCCTCTACACCTGGTATGACGCCTTTGAAGGTCGTTTTTGTGGGTTTGATCCTTGAGGGGTCTATAACCATTTTGCGCACTGTGTCCTGGTAAAGCAGGTTCAGGCTGCTGCCGCCATCCATAAGGACTCGAGTGCCGTCAATGATTGGGTCTAGGACCAGTGCGGCGAATCCACCATGACGGATACTAGTGGGGTGGTCCCTGCGATCGAAGGTGATCGGACAAGAGGACCATGAGTTGAACTTTGGGGCGACTGGCTCCAACGCATATACGTCCCTTAGCACACGCTTCCGCTCCCTCTTGGGGATGTGGGTTGCGTATATCATGTTCACTGTCCGCACTTGTGGGGGGGGGAACCTCTTCTATCCTCCGGTGTTTGGCTGCCGGGCTCCTCCTCGTCATCGCTATGTGACCCCTTATCTTTGTTTTCGGCATTTAACTTGCCAGCCTGCTTGAACACCCAACAATCCCTGTTGGTGTGGTTGGCTGGCTTGTCGGGGGTGCCGTGTATTTGACACGAGCGGTTGAGTATACAATCCAAACTAGACGGGCCCGGAGTGCTTCTTTTGAATGGCTTTTTCCGCTGACCGGGTTTAGAGCCTTTGAATCTGGCATTGACTGCCGTATCCTCGGTATTGTCGCTGTTAATGCGGCACTTATGTTTGTTGCGATGTGACCTGCCATTGCCATCCTTGGTATCCGAAGTACCATGGTTCTTTGATATGTTATTGCTGTGAGCCAGCCAACTGTCTTCTCCCGCACAAAAGAGGGTCATGAGTGTCGTGAGGGCTGACATAGATTTTGGCTTTTCCTGGCCAAGGTGCCGGGCGAGCCACTCGTCGCGGATGTTATGCTTAAAAGCTGCTAGGGCTTCTGCATCCGGACAGTCGACGACTTGATTCTTCTTTGTTAGGAACTGTGTCCAGAATTGCCTGGCTGACTCCTTTGGCTGCTGAATTATGTGGCTCAAGTCATCTGCATCCGGTGGTCGCACATAAGTGCCCTGGAAGTTGTCGAGGAATTCGGCTTCCAGATCTTCCCAACAGCCAATGGACTCTGCTGGCAAGCTGTTGAGCCAATGCCAAGCTGGTCCTTTGAGCTTGAGTGGGAGGTATTTGATGGCGTGTAGATAATCACCGTGGGCCATGTGGATGTGCAGGAGGAAATCCTCGATCCATACCGCAGGATCTGTTGTGCCATCATATGATTCGATATTTACGGGTTTGAAACCCTCTGGGATTTGGTGATCCATTACTTCGTCTGTGAAGCATAGGGGGTGTGCGGCGCCTCTGTACTGGGCTATATCGCGACACAGCTCAAATGAGTCTTGCCCGCTGTGTTCGGCCCGGCCGGATTTACTTTTACTGTATCCGGCGTGACAGTTATCATTTCGCATAGTGGCGCGCCCTCGTGATCCGTAGATCGATCTTGCATGTTTTTCTTTGTCCTCCAATATGTCTCGCAGATCTAGCATGTTTCCCTGTGTCTTGTCATTTTTATTTGGCGTCGGGGTGCGGGCTGGGTTTTTGGCTGAAATGCCTCTCTGTCGCGGCCACGAGGTGGCCGGTCAGCCGCATTATATGCTGGAGATGTAGATCTGGGTGCTTCCTCCTCCAGTCGGGGTAGCAACCTATGCTTTGGGTAACTCTTGGAGGGGCATTCGAGTTTATATTCCTCGGCCGCAAGGACTTCAGTCCATCTGTCAGCTAGCAAATCTTGATCAGCTTGAAGCTGCTGTTGCTTTTTCTTAAGGCTATTTGCCGTGGCTATAAGCCGGCACTTGAAGCGCTCTTGTTCGACGGGATCCTCAGGCACGATGAATTCGTCATCATCGAGGCTTGCCTCATCTTCGGAGGGAGGCATGTAATTATCATCCTCCGCCTCTCCATCTGCCGCTCTCTCTGGAGGGCTGGCTTCTCCATCCTCCTGCCCTAAATCTTGCTGGAGGGGATTGTTGCCGTCTTCGGCACTGTCCGGAGTGCTATTATCTCATGTGCTGGGGTCACCGCTTTTGCTTTGGTGAGACTTAGAGCAGCGCCGCTGACGCCGGCGCTTGGGTTGCTTTTGGAGGGGTCGTCCTCCGCTGTCTCATCGCCATTGCCTTCTTTGGGTGTGTCCACCATGTATATATCATATGATGAGGTGGCTGTCCAGTGCCCGATGGGCAGTGGTTCCTCTTCGCCTCCCGCATCGTCGTCCATGCCGTCGATGTCTTCGGAGTCGAAGTCGAGCATGTTGGTTAAGTCGTCGACAGTGGCTACTAAGTGGGTGGTGGGTGGGCGGCGAATTTCTTCGTCATCCGCATCCCAATCCTACCGGACATAGTTCGGCCAGGAATCTCCTGACAAGGAGAGAGACCTTAATGAGTTCAGTATGTCGCCGAAGGGCGAGTGCTGAAAGATATCCGTGGAGGTAAACTCCATGATCGGCGCCCAATCAGATTCGATAGGCACGGGCGCAGGCGGTTGGTAGTCCGTGGCCAGGGAGGAATCCGGTAGTTTGGTGTCACGGCTCTCATGAAGGGTAAGGTCTATACTTGGCTCGATCGCCAATGAGAGTGCGACCTCCGTGGCGGGGTCTATCCACTCGCCCATGGAAGGCGCAACTGGCTCCGAATTGAGGGTCGGAGCGGTTGCCGGCGCGATCTTCTGGACACTGTCCGATGGCAGAGCTAGATCATGCTCATCGTGGCCGTGTGGCGCACTAGGCAGTGCATCGCTATCGATGATCGAAGGAGCCATCAAGCCTAACGGCGACGACACAGAGGAACTCTCAATGAAAGCACCAATGTTGGTGTCAAAACCGGCGGATCTCGGGTAAGGGGTCCCGAACTGTGCGTCTAAGGCGGATGGTAATAGGAGGCTGGGGACACGATGTTTTACCCAGGTTCGGGCCATCTTGATGGAGGTAAAACCCTATGTCCTGCTTGATTATTCTTGATAATATGAGTAGTACAAGAGTTGATCTACCACGAGATCGGAGAGGCTAAACCCTAGAAGCTAGCCTATGGTATGATTGTATGTTGTTCTATGGACTAAAACCCTCCGGTTTATATAGACACCGGAGGGGCCTAGGGTTACACAAGGTCGGTTACAAAGGAGGAGATATACATATCCGTATTGCCTAGCTTGCCTTCCACGCCAAGTACAGTCCCATCCGGACACGGGACGAAGTCTTCAATCTTGTATCTTCATAGTCCAACAGTCCGGCCAAAGGATATAGTCCGGCTGTCCGGAGACCCCCTAACCCAGGACTCCCTCACCCTCTATCCAGTAATACTGGAGCCAATAAACACCAAAGGGGGTCACCAGGGGGTCACCAGGTGCCCTGGTGGGTTGTGGCCTCCTCGGCCTACCTCCGGTGCCCATCTTCTAGTATATAAGTGGTTTTGACCTAGAAAAAATAGAAGGAGGACTTTCGGGACGAAGCGTCGCCGCCTCGAGGCGGAATTTGGGCAGGAGCACTTTTGCCCTCCAGCGGAGTGATTCTGCCTAGGGAACTTCCCTCGGAGGGGGAAGTCATCGTCATCATCATCACTAAAAACTCTCCCATCTTGGGTAGGGCAATCTCCATCAACATCTTCACCAACACCATCTCATCTCAAACCCTAGTTCATCTCTTCTATGCAATTTTGTTACCAGAACTATAGATTGTTGCTAGGGGGTGACTAGTAGTGTTGATTACATCTTGTAGCTGATTACTACATGGTTTATTTGGTGGAAGATTATATGTTCAGATCCATTATGCATATTAATACCCCTCTGATCATGAGCATGTTTATTGTTTGTGAGTATTTACTTTTGTTCTTGAGGTCACAGGAGAAATCATGTTGCAAGTAATCATGTGAATTTGATATGTGTTCGATATTTTGATAGTATGTATGTTGTGATTCCCTTAGTGGTGTCATGTGAACGTTGACTACATGACACTTCACTATACTTGGGCCTAAGGGAATGCTTTGTGGAGTAGTAAATAGATGGTGGGTTGCCAGAGCGACAGAAACTTAAACCCCAGTTTATGCACTATTCCGTAAGGGACCGATTGGATCCTAGAGTTTAATACTTTGGTTAGAATTTATTCTTAATACTTTTCTCATAGTTGCGGATGCTTGCGGGAGGGTTAATCATAAGTAGGACACCTAAGTACCGGTCCACCCACATATCAAATTATCAAAGTAGCGAACATAAATCAAACCAACATGATGAAAGTGACTAGATGATATTCCCGTGAACCCTCAAGAATGCTTTGCTTATTATAAGAGACCGTTTTGGCCTGTCCTTTGCCTCAAAAGGATTGGGCTATCTTGATGCATACTTGTTACTATTATCGTTACTTGCTCGTTACAAATTACCTTGCTATCAAACTACTTGTTACTTACAATTTCAACACTTGCAGACATGACCTTACTAAAAACTACTTGTCATTTCCTTCTGCTCCTCGTTGGGTTCGACACTCTTACTTATCAAAAAGAGCTACAATTGACCCCCTATACTTGTGGGCCATCAGACGCTAACTTTGACCACATTTTAGAGCAATAATATGACATCCAACTTACACAAATCATACCATCAATTCCATACGTGGTCATTATACTGCTAACACATGCATGTGTTGCAATTAGTATGTAGATATAGTAGTAAACACTCACTATCTAGTAGTACTAGTAGTACTCTACACTACTACTAGTATGAGGCCATCCAAATGTGTCCCGAGCTCCTGGCAGAAGACTGCGGACACCGATTATTCGTTCATATTTAAATTTGTTTTCACACAGCAAAATATCTATACTCTTATAAAAAACCGAGTTGGTGATGATGGTTTGCCTGCCATCTTGTAATATAGACCATCCGATCTATATCTGACGAATAGAAAGCAAACTATGACAATTTTACAAAAGATACCCGCACCTCTCTCCACATTTACATATAAGGCCTTGCCTCGTTCATCCTTATCTCCCACAACCTCATTGCTGAGCAATTAAAAAAGGAAGTCTGTGGAACAATCTAGCATGGTGGCCGCTGCCGCCTGCCGGTGCTATCCATCCCCATGCCTCCGCCCTGTCCGACCACCAGTCACCACTGTCGGTGTCAAAACCGGCAGATCTCAGGTAGGGGTCCCGAACTGTGCGTTTGAGGATTGAAGGTAACAGGAGACAGGGACACGATGTTTACCCAGGTTTGGGCCCTCTTGATGGAGGTAATACCCTATGTCCTGCTTGATTATCTTGGATGAATATGGGGTTTACAAGAGTTGATCTACCTCAAGATCGTAACGACTAAACCCTAGACGTCTAGCCTGTATGATTATGATTGCCTCTACGGACTAAACCCTCCGGTTTATATAGACACCAGAGGGGCCTAGTGTTGTACAGAGTCGGTTTACAAAGGAAGGAATCTTCATATCTGAACGCCAAGCTTGCCTTCCACGTAAAGGAGAGTCCCACCCGGACACGGGAGGAAGTCCTCTGTCTTGTATCTTCATGGCCCATTAGTCCGGTCCATGTCACACAGCCCGGACGCCCGAGGACCCCTTAATCCAGGACTCCCTCAGCAGCCCCGAACCAGGCTTCAATGACGATGTGTTCGGCGCGCAAATTGTCTTCGGCATTGCAAGGCGGGTTCCTCCTCTGAATACTTCATAGCATCTGACCCAAAGAGTTATACTCGGATTTTCATTTAATGTTATATCCATCAGCTTCTGCGCCTCCGTTGCTTCCACTTCCACGTGTCTAGCGAATACAAAAGGTCAGCGTACTTTTTGCACATGACACCCGACCATGTAAAAAAGACGTCTATTTAAAGGGATTGGATCTCAGATGCCATTCCACACCAGACAGAAAATCTGTAGCGACCCGACCTCAAACGGTCAAGCCTCTGTGCTTCAGTGTCATCCCTGGATCGGTAATGCTGACGCACACAGTACTCGAAGGATTTATAACAGAGTAGCAATCACACACTTATTACATATAATGTCTCAAAAGAGAACTTATTACAATAAATATGGCTTAAGGCCATCTAACACGATAACAACGGAAGGCTTGGAAGATAAAGTGAGTCCATCAACTCCGACGACATAGCTGAGCTGCACGACAACGACCTAACGAACCTTACTCCTCGTCTGAAAAGTCTGCAACATAATACGTTGCAGCCCGAAAACGGGTCAGCACATGGAATATGCTGGCAAAGTAACATAGTAGAGCAAGAACCGAATAATGCTATCACTACATGCATATTTGGCTGGTGGAAAGCTCTATGGTTATAATTTTTGCGAAAAGGCAATTTTTCCCTACAATAAAGAAATATAATTTTATTTAACTATCATGGTAGTTGAAACATCATTGAGAAGGTTCCTCCAACTCAATCCCAATTAAAGTAGTTATCAACCCAACAATATTAATTTAGAGTGATGAGATACATATGATAATCCAAGTACTAGATACTCAAGATGTCCATAACCGGGGACACGGCTAACCATGATTAGTTTATACACTCTGCAGAGGTTTGCGCACTTTCCCCCACAAGACTCGATCTCCTCCGTTGGATTTATCGCACTTCATTATGTTTGAGAAACGGATGACCGAGCCACAGTTTTTCAGAAGCATTAACTCTTTACTCCGGATAGACTATACCACGTACAACCCAACTACCTGCTAGTCTACCTCTTCAACAGCTTCACGCAACTTACTCAACTATGCTAGAGCCAATAATAGCTTGTGGCTGCACACGGAAGTTTCTAGCATGAAATATCTCAGTTCCCTTTGAGCCTGGGTGGCGGACCATAGGATTATCACACGGGTACTCCGGGATATCCTAGGACAACACTGGATTCTCCAGGTGCTCGACAAACAATCCACCCAGATGTGTATTAAAGTTGCCACCTTAAGTTGAACCATTAATTATCAATCTCACATCTTTCATGGTTTCACTCAAACCCAATCCACGTCTACAAGCGTAGCATATCAATATAAGCAATACATAGAGGTAACTCCCAGGGTTTGATAATAACAAGGAAATAGGTTCTACCTCATCAGCTACTTCCCAAACCCACATGTTAACAAGTCCTAACCATGCAATGTGTAAGGGTTGAAACTAATGCATAAAAACTGGGTGATAAAGGTGTATGATCAAAGTGTTACTTGCCTTGCTGATGATCCGCAAAACCTAGAGACTCGTAGTAGCACGCTTCGCACTCCGGGTGTTCTATCGCAAACAAACAATAGCATACATAAGCAATCAAGCAAAGAAGCACGGGTAAAACTCAAATAAGAGATCTAACCAAAAAGTTCAACTTAAGAAATCCGGTTTGCAAAAAGAATCAAATCAAACGGAGCAACGAAACTCAAACTGCGAAAGGAACAAGATCCGATTACTAATCTGGACTAAGGTCAAATTTTACTGTATCAAAATCTTGTTCAAGTTGGCTAAACAGAAAGATGGTTTCGAGACGAAGATCTAGGCGCTTGAATCGCCTGATTCCGATAAACGAGCGAAAAGATAATCTAAAACGAAAATCGGATCAGAAATCACGATCGAAAATAATCGCGGAAAAATTCGAGAAAAAGAAAACTGACGAACAGGCTAACGAACGAACGTTCATTGTCTATGGCTAACGAGTGAACACCGTTCGTTAAAACGAACGCATGGACGAACGTTCGCTAAATAAACTAAACCGGAAAAAAATAAAACCGATATATTCTAAAAGGAACGAACCTAGGTTTTCTAAAAAAACGGATCGGTTTTGTTTTTTTAAACAGCACGACGGCAACGGCGGCTTATACCTCCAGCGAGGCTCCGGCGAGGCGGGGCGGCTCCGGCGGGGTCCGGCTGCGGCGGCGGGTCGCGCGGGGCGAGGCGCGACAGCGGAGCGGTGTGGCATGCGGCGGCGGCGCTGCG
>NC_041380.1:227182304-227190459 GCF_002162155.2 Triticum dicoccoides | reverse complement strand
GGGCGGCGCTATAAAAGGAGGGGGGCTAGCTTGGGGGAGGGGGCAAGGTGGCGGTGGTGGGACAGAGTCCCGGTCGGACTCGCGGCGGAAGGCGTCCGCGCCGGGAACGAGGCGGACGGGGCGGTTGGGAAGGCCCGGCTGGCTGGGCTTCGGCCCAGTCGGCGGGGTGAAGCTCTTTTTTTAAAATAATTTCGCTGAAACTTAAATAAATTCTAGAAAAATATATAAAAATCTAAAAATGCCAAAACAAATTTTCACTGTCTAAATAAAATATTTAGAACAAGATGAACATTTTCTTGGCCCTAAAATGCAACTTTGAAAAACATGCAATTTTTCTAATTCAAATAAAATAGCAATAAACTCCAAATAAAATCAAGATTTGATTTTAATATTTTTCCTCCAACATTTCATTTATTTTGGAGAAGTCATATTATCTCCCCTCATATATTTTAATATGAAATATTTTCAGAGAGAAAAATAATTAAAACCAAAAATCCTCGTTTCAATATTTGATAGAATTCAAATATGAAAACAGTGAAACCCCCAACTCTCTACGAGGGTCCTTGAGTTGCTTAGAATTTCGAGGATCGCGAAACGAAATGCAGCAAAATATGATATGCATGAATGATCTATGTATAACATTCCAAATTGAGAATTTGGGATGTTACAAACCTACCCCCTTAAGATGAATCTCACCCTCGAGATTCGGGTTGGCTAGAAAATAGGTGTGGGTGGTCCTTGCGAAGATCATCCTCTCGTTCCCAGGTGGCTTCGTCCTCGGTATGGTGGCTCCACTGAACTTTGCAAAACTTGATAACCTTGCTGCGGGTGACTCGGCTGGCAAATTCAAGAATCCTGACTGGCTTCTCCTCATATGTCAGATCACTGTCCAACTGAATCGCCTCCAAGGGCACTGTATCTCTTAACGGTATATCGACCATCTCAGCATGACACTTCTTCAACTGTGGAACATGAAATACATCATGAACTCCTGACAATCTTTTGGGTAATTCCAACTTATAAGCAACCTCTCCCATATGCTCCAAAGCTCTGTATGGTCCCAGAAAGCGTGGCGCTAGCTTTCCCTTAACTCCAAAGCGCTTAACTCCTCGGAGTGGTGATACTCGAAGATACACTCTGTCTCCAATTTCATAGGCTACCTCTTTGCGTTTTGAATCCGCATAACTCTTCTGTCGGGACTGAGCTACCTTCAGTCTATCTCTAATCAATTTACCTTCTCTTCTGATTCCTTAATCAAATCTGGTCCGAACAACTGTCGGTCTCCAACTTCATCCCACAACAACGGTGTCCTGCACCTCCTTCCGTATAAAGCTTCGAAAGGTGCCATCTTCAAACTGGCCTGGTAACTGTTGTTGTACGAGAACTCTACGTAGGGCAAGTTGTCATCCCAACTAGATCCATAATCTAGCGCGCAGGCCCTCAACCTCCAGAATCTGGTTGACTCTCTCGGTCTGTCCATCTGTCTGCGGGTTGAATGCTGTACTGAACTCCAGTCTGGTTCCCAAAGTTTCATGCAACTGATTCCAAAACTTCAAGGTAAACTGGGTTCCTCTATCTGATACAATTGTCCTCGGAACTCCATGAAACATACGATCCTGGTCATGTATATCTTGGCCAACTTCGCACTGGTATAGGTGGTTTTCACTGGGATAAAGTGAGCTACTTTGGTCAAGCGATCAATTACTACCCGTATAGAATCATATCCTGATTTGGTCCTGGGCAATCCGGTGATAAAATCCATGCCAGCCTTTTCCCACTTCCATTCGGGTATCGACATAGGTTGTAACAATCCGGCTGGCTTTTGATGTCCTGCCTTCACTCCCTGACATACATCACACACGGCTACATACTCGGCAATATCCTTCTTCATACCAGTCCACCAGAAACGCTCCCTTAAATCCACATACATCTTGGTGTTTCCGGGGTGAATTGAGTATGGTGAGTCATGAGCCTCCTGAAGTATTAACTTCCTGATCTCTCTGTTATTTGGCACATAAACACGGTCCTCAAACCATAAGGTGCGTGTTCATCCTCACGAAAACCTTTGGCCTTTCCTTTGCTCATTCTCTCTTTTATCTCAGCAACCTCTTTGTCATCCTTCTGATCTTCTCGAATCTTTCCCAACAATGTAGACTGAACCTCCATTGTTGCAACAAAACCTCTAGGAACAATCTCCAATCGAAGTTCCCTGAGATCCTCTGCTAACTCCTTTGGCAATCCTGTGCTTACGAGGATGTTAGCATAACTCTTCCGGCTCAAAGTGTCTGCTACGACATTGGCCCTGCCTGGATGATAGTGAAGCTTCATGTCATAATCCTTTATAAGCTCCAACCATCTCCTCTGCCTAAGGTTCAGCTCCTTCTGTGTGAAAATGTACTTTAAACTCTTATGATCCGTGTACACATCACAACGGTTTCCAATAAGGTAATGCCTCCAAGTCTTCAACGCATGCACTACAGCAGCCAACTCCAAATCATGTGTGGCATAATTTAACTCATGAAGTTTCAGTTGTCGTGAGGCATACGAAACAACTCTTCGATCCTGCATAAGCACACTTCCAAGTCCTAGGCGAGAGGCATCGCAATACACTTGGAACTCCTTACGTATAACCGGCAGAATCAGCACTGGGTTGTAGTCAAACGTTTCTTTAACTCCTGAAAACTCGCCTCACATTCTTCTGTCCATTTAAATCTGGTATCCTTCTTCAATAACTCCGTCATTGGCTTCGCAAGTTTGGAAAAATTCTCGATGAATCTCCGATAGTATCCTGCGAGTCCAAGAAAATCGTGGATCTCGCTAATTGAAGTGGGTGCCAACCATTCAATGACTGACTGAACCTTGGTGGGATCCACTGCTACACCTTCTCCTGATATAACATGTCCAAGGAATCCAACTTCCTTCAACCAAAACTCACATTTGCTAAACTTGGCATACAACTGGTGTTCCCTGAGTTTCTCGAGAACCAAACACAAATGCTCCTTGTGCTCCTCTTCATTGTTTGAGTATACCATTATGTCATCAATGAACACCACAACAAACTTATCCAAATATTCCATGAACACCTTGTTCATCATGCTCATGAAATAGGCAGGGGCGTTAGTCAGTCCAAATGACATGACCATATACTCATATAACCCATACCTTGTGGTAAATGCGGTTTTAGGTATATCCTTCTCCCGGATCTTCAGCTGGTGGTATCCTGATCATAGATTGATCTTTGAAAACACCTTAGCTCCTTGCAACTGGTCAAACAAATCATTGATCATCGGCAGTGGGTATTTGTTCTTGATCGTCACCTCATTCAGAGCACGATAATCAACAACCATCCTTAGAGATTTATCCTTCTTCTCCACCAAAAGCACTGGGCTCCCCATGGTGATGAACTCCATCGAATATAACCCTTCTCCAATAACTCCTTGATCTGCTTCTTAATCTCCTCCAGATCATTTGTAGGCATTCGGCAGGGTCTCTTTGATATTGGCCCTGTACCTAGCAATAGATCTATCAAAAACTCGATGTCTTGGTCCAGTGGCATGCCTGGTAACTCCTCTGTAAAAACATCTGGGTAATCCTTCACTACATGCACTTCCTCTTGAACAATCCCCGTGAGGGTATTTACTTGGCTACTCCTGGGCGCATGCCTAGATACATACTTAATCCTTTTTCCCTCAGGGGTGGTGAGACAAATTGATTTACTAACACAGTTAATGCTTCATCCATACTTTGACATCCAGTCCATGCCTAATATCACATACAATCCTTGTGACTCCAAAATTATTAGGTCTGACGAGAAAACATGGCTACCAATGGTTAAGGGTATCTGGTCACACCATCGACTAGCCATATACTCTGCTCCAGGTGAACTTACTATCAGAGGGGTCCTAACGGTTTGGGTTGGTAGTTTAAACTTATCCACGAATCCCCTTGATATGTATGAATGTGATGCACCAGTATCAAAAAGAACAAGGGCGGTAAAAGACTTAACCAAAAACTTACCAATAACCGCGTCTGGCTGCTCTTCAACCTCCTCCACGTTAACGTGGTTCACTTGTCCTTTGTTGAATGGGTTGGGCTTCTTTCCAGTGCTCCCATTACCGTTTCCATTCTTCGCTTCAGGGCACTCCGTGGCATAGTGTCCAGTCTTCCCGCACTTGAAACAAGTAACATGGCTTAGGTCTCTCTTGGCGGGTGTGGCTGCATTGGGGCAGTTCTGATTGTTGCTTGCTCCATTCCCATTTCCATTCCTTGGGCCAGTATGATTATGGGTACTTCCTCCATTGTGGGTGTGGCCTCCATGGTTATGAACAAGTCCTCCCGAGTTCGGGGTTAGGCGAGGCTTCTGCTGAGCTCCTGAATCATACCTTCCTTGTCCATACTTCCTCTTACGGCTCTCAATCTGCTACTGCTTCCCTTCAATCATAAGAGCCTTATCTACCAACTCTTGGTAGTTGGTGAATGTTGCCACCATCAACTGCATGCTCATCTCATCATCCCGCCCTTCCATAAACTTCTCCTGCTTCGCGGCATCTGTGGCCACATCGTCAGGGGCCTAGCGAGATAACTTGCTAAACTCATCCACGTACTGAGCCACAGTACGGTTCCCCTGGCGCAAGTTGCGAAACTCACGCTTCTTCATGCTCATAGCTCCTGTTGAGACATGGGCGGTGCGGAATGCTTGCTGAAACTTATCCCATGTAACAGTGGCTATAGGATAGGTGACTATGTAATTCTCCCACCATGAGGCTGCTGGTCCATCCAACTGATGTGCGACAAAACGCACCTTCTCAGCATCTATACATCCTGTAGTGGTTAACTCCCTTCCAATCTTGCGGACCCAATCATCTGCCACTATCAGCTCGGTGCTGCTGGAAAACACCGGTGGCTGCAACCTCAAAAAGCGGGCTAAGTTGTCAACTGGTGGTGGTGGTGGTGGTGGGTTGTTGTTGTTGTTGCCTTGATTTTGAACTAACAACTGCATCAGGGTATTCTGCTGCTGGATCAACTGAGTGAGCTCTGCTGGGAAAGTAAACCCGGGGTCACGTCTTGGAGGCATTTGAGGGTTTAGAGGGAAGAGAATAGAATAGAATGAGGTCTAGTGAGAAAAACACTACCCATATGCACATGAGACAAAAACAATCATATCACTCAATCAATCAAGCAAGGGCATACAATCGATCTAACTATCGTTACAAAAGTGCTCGGACTATACTATATACATGGTGGAATACTACTACTGATATGGTGGTCTACTAGAAATATTGATCGGTCGAAGACTCCATAATGTCTGCTCCAGCTTCGTCTTCATAGTCATCATCGCTATCGTCGGGGTCCGAGTTGGTGTCGTCGATGATGATGTAGTCCTCAGAACGAATCTCCTTGGGTTCTTCATCTTCTCCTCCTGGCGCGGGGTCTCCCATGAATACTCATAGCTTCCTTTCCAGATCGTCATTCTTCTCCACTAGTACGATGATTTCCTCCTCATAATCTTCGCGTGTAGCCTTGAGCTCTTCCTCCAGTTCCGTGATCCTTGTCATTGCCTTCTTCAAATCTATCATGCCTGCGCACATTTGGTTCTCCTGGCGATGAATGTGCTGGTTTAGCTCCTGGATGAAAGCAGAGATTGATCTATCCTTCCTGGTGCTGATCATCTCCCATTGCTCATCTCGGCACCCACAAATCTCGTAGATAGTATCCTTAAGCTCCTAATGGTAAACTTCTCCAATGCGTCTCATGGTGATGTGAGCTGCCATGCTCTTTCCTAGACTCCAGGTTGGTGCATCAAAGGAAAACTCTATGGGTTTGGTGACTGGCACGAATGTCCTTCCTGGAACTTGAACTTGAATCATACATCACTCCTCTTCTGGTAATGTGGCATTGTAAGTCCCGGTGAAGCTTGGTATTCCAATGTTCAGGTACCTAGTGACTTCCTTCAAGTGTCGTCCAAAGGGTGCGTCTTCATCCGGTTGTGCAAACTTGTTCCTTGCGTCCGCCATCCTAAAGAGTAGAAAATGGAGAGGAGTCAGAAATGAGAAGAGAGTAGTGATCTAGGGCTTTAGCTTAGTGGTCGTGTCCTACACTCAGCGTGTGCTCTGATACCATCTTGTAGCAACCCGATCTCAAACGGTCAAGTCTCTGTGCTTCAGTGTCATCCCTGGATCGGTAATGCTGACACACACATTACTCGAAGGATTTATAACAGAGTGGCAATCACACACTTATTACATCGAATGTCTCAAAAGAGAACTTATTACAATAAATATGGCTTAAGGCCATCTAACATGATAACAGCGGAAGGCTTGGAAAATAAAGTGAGTCCACCAACTCCAACGGCATAGCTGAGCTGCACGGCAACGACCTAACGAACCTTACTCCTTGTCTAAAAAGTCTGCAACATAATATGTTGCAGCCCGAAAATGGGCCAGCACATGGAATATGCTGGCAAAGTAACACAGTAGAGCAAGAACAGAATAATGCTATCACTACATGCATATTTGGCTGGTGGAAAGCTCTATGGTTATAATTTTTGCAAAAAGCCAATTTTCCCTACAACAAAAGAATATAATTTTATTTAACTATCATGGTAGTTGAAACATCATTGAGAAGGTTCCTCCAACTCAATCCCAATTAAAGTAGTTATCAACCCAACAATATTAATTTAGAGTGATGAGATACATATGATAATCCAAGTACTAGATACTCAAGATGTCCATAAACGGGGACACGGCTAACCTTGATTAGTTTATACAATCTGCAGAGGTTTGCGCACTTTTCCCCACAAGACTCGATCTCCTCCGTTGGATTTCTCGCACTACATGATGTTTGAGAAACGGATGGCCAAGACACAGTTTTTCAGAAGCATTAACTCTCTACTCCGGATAGACTACCACCTACAACCCAACTACCTGCTAGTCTACCTCTTCAAGAGCTTCATGCAACTTACTCAACTATGCTAGAGCCCATAATAGCTTGTGGCTGCACACGAAAGTTTCTAGCATGAAATATCTCAGTTCCCTTTGAGCCTGGGTGGCGGACCGTAGGATTATCACACGGGTACTCTGGGATATCCTAGGACAACACTGGATTCTCCAGGTACCCGACAAACAATCCACCCAGATGTGTATTAAAGTTGCCACCTTAAGTTGAACCATTAATTATCAATCTCACATCTGTCATGGTTTCACTCAAATGCAATCCACGTCTACGAGCATAGCATAGCAATATAAGCAATACGCAGAGGTAACTCCCAGGGTTTGATAATAACAGGGCAATAGGTTCTACCTCATCAACTACTTCCCAAACCCACATGTTAACAAGTCGTAACCATGCAATGTGTAAGGGTTGAAACTAATGCATAAAAATTGGGTGATAAAGGGGTATGATCAAAGTGTTACTTGCCTTGCCGATGATCCGCAAAACCTAGAGACTCGTAGTAGCACGCTTTGCACTCTAGGTGTTCTATCGCAAACAAACAATAGCATACATAAGAAATCAAGCAAAGAAGCACGGGTAAAACTCAAATAAGATATCTAACCAGAAAGTTCAACTTAAGAACTCCGGTTTGCAAAAAGAATCAAATCAAACGGAGCAACGAAACTTAAACTGTGAAAGAAACAAGATCTGATTACAAATCTGGACTAAGGTAATATTTTACTGTATCAAAATCTTGTTCAAGTTGTTTAAACAGAAAGAGGGTTTCAAGATGAAGATCTAGGCGCTTGAATCGCCTGATTCCGATAAATTAGCGAAAAGATAAACTAAAATGAAAATCGGATCAGAAATCACGATCGAAAATAATCGCGGAAATATCTGAGAAAAAGAAAACTGACGAACAGGCTAACAAACGAACGTTCGTTGTCTGCGGGTAATGAGTGAACATCGTTTGTTAAAACGAACGCATGGACGAACGTCCGCTAAATAAGCTAAACCGAAAAAATAGAACCGATCTATTCTAAAAAAACGAACCTAGGTTTTCTAAAAAAACCGGATCGGGTTTTCTAAAAAAGCCGAATGACGGCAACGGCGGCTTATACCTCTGGCGAGGCTCCGGTGAGGTGGGGCGGCTCCGGCGGGGTCCGGCTGCAGCGGCGGGTGGCGCGGGTGGCGCGGGGCGAGGCACGGCAGCGGCGCGGTGCGG
>NC_041380.1:226997761-227181487 GCF_002162155.2 Triticum dicoccoides | reverse complement strand
GGCGGGGTTCGGGGGGTGGTGGGGGGGGGGCGTCTGGCCGGCGCTATAAAAGGAGGGGGCTAGCTTGGGGGAGGGGGCAAGGTGGCGGCGGCGAGACAGAGTCCCGGTCAGACTCGCGGCGGAAGGCGTCCGCGCCGGGGACGAGGCAGACGGGGCGGTTGGGCCGGCCCAGCTGGCTAGGCTTCTGCCCAGTCGGCGGGGTGAAGCTCTTTTTTTTAAAATAATTTTGCCGAAAATTAAATAAATCCTAAAAAAATAAATAAAAATGTAAAAATGCCAAAACAAATTTTCACCGTCTAAATAAAATATTTAGAACAAGATGAACATTTTCTTGGCCCTAAAATGCAACTTTGAAAAACGTGCAATTTTTCTAATTCAAATAAAATAGCAATAAACTCCGAATAAAATCAAATATTTGATTTCAATATTTTTCCTCCAACATTTCATTTATTTTGGAGAAGTCATATTATCTCCCCTCATATATTTTAATATGAAATATTTTCGGAGAGAAAAATAATTAAAACCAAAAATCCTCGTTTCAATATTTGATAGAATTCAAATATGAAAACAGTAAAATCCCCAACTCTCTCCAAGGGTCCTTGAGTTGCTTAGAATTTCGAGGATCGTGAAACAAAATGCAGGAAAATATGATATGCATGAATGATCTATGTATAACATTCCAAATTGAGAATTTGGGATGTTACAAAATCCTTATAGCTCGCTAGGAGAAACCATTCAAACATGGCTAGCGCTCCCAGTTCCTCCTCCCGCCCTCATGGCTCCGAAAAAGGCGATTGGGAGAGATGTTCAGTATCGCATGACCAGCTAGTTAAGCTCCAAACGCAGGGATTCCCTCCCCCCGCGGATCTAGTCCCCGTTCAAGCAGGATTAACCTCTTTCACTGGCAAAGCATTGGCGGAAAATTTCCCCAACCCAACCAGGGGGAACGAGTGTGCTTCGTCTCTTTTTTATTAAGAGGCATCATATTTCCAATCCACCTTTCCTCCGAGGTCTCCTGGAGTACTACGGCCTACAATTGCACAATCTTACACCGACCTCTATCCTGCACATAGCGGGTTTTGCTGCTCTTTGCGAGCTATTCCTGGGCTGCGAGGCCCATTTTGAGTTATGGAGGAAGCTTTTCTGCCTCGTCCCTCGCTCCCAAGAGGGATCTACATTCGAGGTGGGCGGCACCGAGATATGGCGTATAGCTGGGACCAGATACCTGTCCGGGACGCCGAAGAAGGCGTCCAAAGAGTGGCCCTCGGAGTGGTTTTATATTGAAGATGTCGCTCTCCCCGACCTAGTCCGAATGGGCCTTCCCAAATTTTCCAGCGCTCCATTGAGGAAATGCCACAGCTGGCGCCCTCGGAGCCCCGAGGAAGATAGCGCGGAAGTTCAACAATTAATGGGCACGATAAGGACACTCGCCCAGTCCGGATTATCAATAATTGAGGTAATGGCGACTTCCATAGCGTGAGGTGTTCAGCCACTTCAATTTGGAGGGCTCCCTATGTGGCATTACAACGGGGAAGATGACGCCTCACGCTGCGGACGAAAGGGCCCGAACACCCCTGTCGCCCTGGCCGCAATATTGACCAATCTGTATAAGCGGGAGAAAGAGGAATTTACCCATCTTAAGCGCCGAGAGGGATTCACCATGTATAATCCGCCTAACTGGGTAAGTTTTAATCCCATCACCTTACTCAATCCTCTCCTTAAGTCATGTTTAATTGACATTAACCCGTCCATTCTTGATAGGAATGGCAGAAGGTTATCGCGAGGATCCATTGCCCTGCTCCATAGCCAGAGAACCACAACTGGGACCTCGATCCCAGGTTTGAAGAGGATCCAGACATATTTGTAGAGCTCAAGGAGGGGGTCCTCTACCAGGCGAGCCATGATGGCATAGAAGTGGCCATCATGGCTGATTATCCTGGCCTCCTTCCTGCCTCGTATGTAAGTAGTCAAGAGACATCTCCTCCGAAAGAGCTTCCTCATTATGCCTCACCCACCGCACTGTCTCGTGCTCCAAAGGGGAGGAGGTCGGCGCGCCATGCTACACCAAAAGCGTCTCATAAGAGAGCGGCGCCTGTGCCGGGCGGATCTTCAAAGAGGAAGGCAAATCACAACCCGGCCGAGCCTTCATCAAAGAGGCATCACTACAAAAAAGACACACCCATGACATTTTGGGCCAAACGAATTTTTTTCTGTCATACTTATGACACTTGTATGATGATAATTGTGACAAAACCCGGTATCATCATAGATGTGGTGGGTTCCTAGTTCTATGACAAAAAATCATGATAGAAAATGGGGTTTTTGTCCTGGGCGAGCCGGAGACGCAGCTGCATGACATTCTTTGGGCCGTCCCTGACGGAAAAAATCATGGTAGAAGCGAGGGCGACGAAAATATCGGGGTGTTCCCGATTACGGTGGGTGGTCGGGGCCGAGCGATGCACGGAGGTTTGCGCGTTTCTCTCGTACACACATGCATGTGAGTGCGAGGTGTTGGGCTCAAAATGAACCCGAGCGAGGCATTCGCCTACTAAACCCGAGCGATTGCACTGCAGGCAACGCGTTACTGAACCCGAGCGATTGATCGATGGTTGTTAACAGAATCCGATGGAGTGATTCCTTCGCTACTGCTGCTAATTGAAGCCGATCGATGCTGCCTCTGGATGAACAGTGAGCGTTGCTGGGGGGTGGGGGTTGGATGAACAGTTCTGATAGAGGCTAAGGTGTCCCGATGTTTCGATGAGATGGTGGCTATCGTTTTCTGTGGGAGTCGACCTTGACGATCCGACTACGAACGTGCGAGACGTCGCGCCTTAGCAATCGCTAAACCAACTTCCGAGGGTTATTGACCACGCCGGAGCACGATCAACCTGACCACGAGGGTCTGTTTCCTGCGAGCAAACGAAGAACAAGCAAGAAACTGAGATTGCAATCGGGATATTGCGAATATAAGATGAAAGCTTTATTGATCAAGGTGGGGTTCTGAGACGTCTTGGTCTGGTCGTTGGACACAAACGAAGTACGCGAAGTTGCAGCTATGGCGAACTTTTAATCTAAACAAAATCCAAAGTCTAAACGACGCCCTAAGGGCTGTATATATGGAGGAAGAGGGGGGAATTTCGTGGCCCTTGAGGGTGGGGTCCGAAACCAACCCTAACTCTTGTTTCCCCACACATACGGACTCTAAAAATAGCCTATACTTAAGTATTTCGAAATTACATGGGCCTGGCCCATTAATAAGGTGACGCAGCACCTAGAATAGCCTATGGATGAATATTATGAAGTGGCATCTTGTATATTTCGTCCAAGGCTTCATGCACTCCTTATGGCGGCTTCAAAGTCCTGAAATCATCACTTGTAACTCTGTTCTTGATCCCATTGCGCATGCCATCAACTCCATGCGTGTTCTTGCTCCAATGTTCATCCTTCTCCAAGCTAGGCCCTTCATTTTTAAGCAAAACAAATGTATCCAATTTAGGCAGCATCATAATCTCATGAACATTAGAATCATTACCAAGAAACGAAAGTACCTGGTAATTTAATTGGCGTGCGCGAGCTCTAGTAATTGGTCCAGTATATGTAACAGTAGGGGCTGTGGGTGTAACAATGGTATTGATGTCCTCATCATCCTCCCCTTCTTGAAATGAAGTCGTCCTCGACGGAAGCGCATCTTCCTCACCCAAATAAGGCTTCAAATCTGCAATGTTAAAAGTGGGACTAACCCCAAAATCTACAGGTAGCTCAAGTTTATATGCATTATCATTTATTTTCTCTAACACCTTAAAAGGACCATCAGCACGTGGCATTAGCTTTGATTTGCGTAGATTAGGAAATCTATCTTTACGCAAATGTAACCAAACAAGATCTCCAGGCGCAAACACAACATGTTTTCTACCCTTATCTCCAGCAAGTTTATATTTAGCATTCATACGCTCAATGTTTTCCTTAGTTAACTCATGCATTTTTACAATCAATTTAGAACGTTCTTTAGCATCAAAATTAACCTTCTCTGAAGATGGAAGAGGCAACAAATCAATAGGTGCACGAGGTAGGAAACCATACACAATTTCAAAAGGGCACATCTTAGTAGTAGAATGCAATGAACGATTATAAGCAAATTCAATATGAGGCAAGCATTCTTCCCACATTTTCTTGTTATTCTTCAAAACAGCCCTAAGCATAGTAGACAATGTTCTATAGACTACTTCAGTTTGTCCATCAGTTTGGGGGTGACAAGTAGTACTAAAAAGCAGCTTAGTCCCCAACTTAGCCCATAAACATCTCCAAAAGTGGCTAAGAAATTTAGTATCATGATCTGAAACAATAGTATTTGGCACACCATGTAAGCGAATAATTTCACGAAAGAACAAATCAGCAACATTAACAGCATCATCGCTTTTATGACATTGTATAAAGTGTGCCATTTTCGAGAACCTATCCACGACAACAAATATGCTATCCCTCCCCTTCTTTGTTCGAGGTAAACCTAAAACAAAGTCCATAGATATATCCTCCCAAGGAACACTAGGTACAGGCAAAGGCATATATAAACCATGAGGATTGAGTCATGACTTAGCTCTTTGACATGTAGTGCAGCGAGCAACAAAACGCTCAACATCCCGTCTCATCTTTGGCAAAAAGAAGTGTGTAGCAAGTATATCCTCCGTCTTCTTGACGCCAAAGTGTCCCATTAATCCTCCTCCATGCGCCTCCTGCAACAACAAAACACGAACGGAGCTAGCTGGAATGCATAGCTTGTTAGCACGAAACACAAATCCATCGTTAAGAACGAACTTGTTCCAAGTTCTCCCTTCCTTACAATTCTGCAATACATCTTTAAATTTAGCATCATGAACATATTGATGTTTGATGGTCTCCAAACCAAATATTTTAAAGTCAAGTTGTGAAAGCATAGTATAACGACGAGACAAGGCATCAGCAATAACATTTTCTTTACCCTTCTTGTGTTTAATGACATAAGGGAAAGTCTCAATGAATTCAACCCATTTAGCATGTCTACGGTTCAGTTTTGCTTGACTTTTAATGTGTTTCAAAGATTCATGATCAGATGTATAACAAATTCCTTGGGCCATAAATAATGTTGCCATCTTTCTAAGGTCCGAACAAGAGCATATTATCATAAGTAGAATAGTTCAGATTAGGCCCACTCAATTTTTCAGAAAAGTATGCAACAGGTTTTCCATCTTGTAATAACACACCTCCTAATCCAATTCCACTAGCATCACATTCAAGCTCAAAAGTCTTATTGAAATTAGGAAGTTGGAGTAAAGGAGCATGTGTCAACTTATCTTTCAATACCGTGAAAGCTTCTTCCTGTGCGGTACCCCAAACAAAAGGCACATCCTTCTTTGTAAGCTCGTTGAGAGGTGCAGCAATGGTGCCGAAATCTCTCACAAAACACCTATAGAAACCAGCGAGGCCAAGGAAACTCCTCACTTGTGTGACCGTTTTGGGCTGCGGCCAACTCTCAATAGCTTCAATCTTGGCTTTATCAACTTCAATTCCCTGAGGAGTAACAACATAGCCAAGAAAAGATACTCGGTCGGTGCAAAAGGTGCACTTTCCAAGGTTTCCAAACAAACGTGCATCACGTAGAGCAATAAAAACAGCACGTAAATGTTCCAAATGTTCCTCCAAAGATTTGCTATAAATCAATATGTCATCAAAGTAAACTACCACAAATCGTCCAATGAAAGCACGTAAAACTTCGCTCATTAACCTCATGAAAGTACTAGGTGCATTAGTTAACCCAAAAGGCATGACTAACCACTCATATAATCCAAACTTAGTTTTAAATGCTGTTTTCCATTCATCACCCAATTTCATACGAATTTGATGGTATCCACTACACAAATCAACTTTGGAGAATATTGTAGAGCCACTCAATTCATCAAGCATATCATCTAGCCTAGGAATAGGATGACGATAACGAATAGTAATATTATTAATGCCTCCACAATCAACGCACATACGTGACGTACCATCCTTTTTCGGCACTAAAATGATAGGAACAACACAAGGACTAAGGGATTCGCGTATATAACCTTTGTCGAGCAGTTCTTGTACTTGACGCATAATCTCCTTCGTCTCCTCTGGATTGGTATGGTATGGTGCACGGTTGGGTAGCGAAGCACCGGGAATTAAGTCAATTTGATGCTCAATCCCTCGAATAGGTGGTAATCACGGTGGCACGTCTTGTGGAAAGACGTCAGCGAACTCCTGCAAAATGTTAGTGACAGCAGGGGGCAAAGAGGAAGGCACGTCCTCGAATGAAAATAATGCCTCTTTGCACACAAAAGCATAGCAAACAGATTTGCTAAAATCTAGCTCATCAATATCAGATTTGGTGGCAAGTAAATATGCACTTTTCAATTTAATTTCAGAAACAACAGTAGATGGCTTATTATTAGGCTTCATTTGATGCTCAAATTCTTTTGCCACAATCTGATTTTCACTCTTATTTGTCTCCTGTTTTGCTTTATTAGCTCTATTAATATCATCTTTCAAAATGGAATCAGGACTGATAGGAAGCAAAGTAATATTTTTATCGTTATGAACAAGAGTATACTGATTGTTTCTACCATGGTGTACAGAATTTTTATCAAATTGCCATGGTCTACCAAGTAATAAGGTACATGCTTGCATAGGTACCACATCACAATCAACATAATCAGCATATGTAGAGATACTAAAATGCACACGAACAGTACGTGTTACCTTAACCTTGCCGCTGTTGTTGAACCATTGGATGTAGTAAGGATGTGGATGCGGTCTTGTGGTGAGAGATAGCTTCTCCACCATCTCCATGCTAGCCAAGTTATTGCAGCTCCCTCCATCTATGATCACGCGAACAGAACGTTCCTTCACAACTCCCTTTGTATGGAACAAATTATGCCTCTGATTTTGCTCAGCTTGTGTAACCTGCACACTCAAAACACGTTGAGCAACTAAACATTCATACCTGTCAGCATCTTCAGGAGCCATGTATTGCGTCTCATGATCAGAATCGTCTCCACCGTGTTCTTCACGTGTAATTAGAGCCAAAGTCTCCTCATCATAGTCACTAGCGGACTCATACCCACCATCCTCAGTAACAATCATCACACGCTTAGATGGGCATTCTCTCGCATAATGACCTCCACCCTTGCAACGTCGACAAATAATATCATGTGTTTGCCCTGTTGATGCCATGGATGAAGAAGAGCTCTTTGCAGGCCCAGAAGGTGTGCTCTTGGCAGATAGTGGTGATTGTGCATGCTTTATTGTATCACGGTTGGAGGTGGCAGCCGACGGAGGCGCCGGTGTAGCAGAACGTGTGGAAGTAGATGATGCACGTGGTGTCCATGATGAAGGTCGACCTGCAGAAAAGTTAGTCCGCGCCAATGCCTGTCGATCCTGCACTTCACGTTCAGCTTTACAAGCAAGATGGAATAAACGAGTGATATTAGTATACTCCTTATACTCTAGAATCGTCTGAATCTCTCTATTTAATCCACCCATAAAATGTGCAAGCATAGCTTCATTCTCCTCAACAATACCACATCTAATCATGCCAGTTTGTAATTCCTGATAATATTCTTCTACAGAATTTTTTCCCTGTCTTAAGCGCTGCAATTTTTGAAATAATTCAAGTTGATAATATGGTGGAACCCAACGAATACGCATAGTAGTTTTCAAAGCAGCCCAAGTAGCCGGAATAGGATATAATCTACAATGCTCAGACCACCAAACACATGCAAAACTAGTGAAAGCACAAACAGCAGCATGAACACGTCTCTCCTCGGGATATTGTAAACATGTAAATCGTTGTTCAGTTTCTAACTCCCAAGTAAGATATATATCAGGAACATATCTACCCTCAAATGGTGGAATATTCAATTTTAGTTTAGGGAGATGGTCATGATCTCGTACCTGAGGGTGAGCCCTACCATTGCCATTATTTGCATGTGGACGACCTGGTGGTTGCTGTGCTGGTGGTGGCACGTAGTTCTGATTTTGATCAACCTCATCCTCATAATCTCCCACATAATCATCCTCCTCCACATCAGTAGTAGGAGCCACAGAAGTATCAACAACAGCACCAGCAGTTTGGCCCGACTGAAGAGGGACACGGCTCGCTCGGCGGAGGGCTGTTTCCCGACGTGGAGGTAGTCGATGTTGTTGCTGTTGTTGCAGAAGTGCGGCAGGAGCAGCCGGTGGTGGTGGTGGAAGACGCGAAAGCAATTCAGCAAACTTGTTATCGAGCTTTGTTTCAAACGTCTTCTCCATGCCATCTATCTTCTCCATGGCCTCTTCAAATCTGTTTATCACATCTTGCACCTGTCCACTCATCATTTGCTGAAATGTATCATGAAGCTCCTTGTTCGTCAAGTTCTCCCAGTCAGTCTCGTCGACTTGTGATCCTGGCATGGTTAGCAGCAATAGAAACACACAAGAATATGATCCTACATACTACTAACAAGTGGTGGTGGTGGCGAGTGTCACAAATCCGTCAAGCAAATCTCAAATTCTTACCAGTTCTTACCCAGCAGCAGGCGGTGATCGGCAACCGTTGTAGTCAAAACTCTCAAAAGCTTGGATAGAGTGATTGCCAGGGAGAGTCAAACGCACGACGTAGATGTATGTGGAGCTGGGAAGGCTTATAGTATGGTAGCAAAAAGGGTCAGCAATAATCAATTCAGAGATGCAAAGTTGAATAAACGCTCAACGACGGTACTGTGCTGGTCCTAGGCTAGACCGTGCTAGAGACGCGAGCCTAGAACACTAACAAAATCACGGCGCTGCACGTAAATAAGGGAAAAGCACACTCTGGAACTCTTTTTTTTTCGCTCTTTTTTTTGCGCTCCTTTTTTTTGCGCTCCTCTTTTTTTTTGCGAAAAATCACTATAATGGCGAGTGTCTCAAAACTCTTCCCTCGTCAAACTGATAGGATGGGCACGAAATTTTTTTTTCACTTTTTTTTCGGAAATCAGGGCAGCGACGACGAAAAAGTACGACAAAAAATCACTATGATGGCACGTGGCTCAAAAGACTCAGAAAAGCCTAAAAATAGGATAGGGAAAAAAAATTTGCCCATGAAAATTTTGGCCTAAAAACTGCCCGGGGGTCTCCAGACTCTTTTTTTTTTCCGAGACCTACGCAGGCAAGGAAACACGAAACGGAATTTAGATTGATCTCAAGAACAAACCTAATATGAGAAGAACTCGGATTGGTGGTGGATATATGGTTGTGGTATATGGCAGCGGTGGTGGTATATGGTAGCGGTGGTGGTATATGGATACAGATTGGTGGTGGTATATGGATACGGATTGGTGGTGGTATATGGATATGGATTCAGAGCGGTGGCGGATAAGCAAAAGTGGTAGATGGGCGATGATGATGGTGCGGCGGCGGCTTGACAACTTATGACCAGAACTTGAAACTCTAAAAGACTAGACTCTAAGACCAGCAACTTGACACGACGATGCAACCGCAAATTCAACAAAGCAAAAACCCTAAAAAGATTATGCAAAGGCTCAGATTGGTTCGGATATGATGAACTAACCTTAATTTTTTTCTGGCTTTTTCGTGGACTGTAGGTATGAAGAACAGACTCGATCTAATCTATGAAAAACTGTAAAATCTCACCGAGCAACCTGGAAATCTGATACCACTTGATAGAGGCTAAGGTGTCCCGATGTTTCGATGAGATGGTGGCTATCGTTTTCTGTGGGAGTCGACCTTGACGATCTGACTACGAACGTGCGAGACGTCGCGCCTTAGCAATCGCTAAACCAACTTCCGAGGGTTATTGACCACGCCGGAGCACGATCAACCTGACCACGAGGGTCTGTTTCCTGCGAGCAAACGAAGAACAAGCAAGAAACTGAGATTGCAATCGGGATATTGCGAATATAAGATGAAAGCTTTATTGATCAAGGTGGGGTTCTGAGACGTCTTGGTCTGGTCGTTGGACACAAACGAAGTACGCGAAGTTGCAGCTATGGCGAACTTTTAATCTAAACAAAATCCAAAGTCTAAACGACGCCCTAAGGGCTGTATATATGGAGGAAGAGGGGGGAATTTCGTGGCCCTTGAGGGTGGGGTCCGAAACCAACCCTAACTCTTGTTTCCCCACACATACGGACTCTAAAAATAGCCTATACTTAAGTATTTCGAAATTACATGGGCCTGGCCCATTAATAAGGTGACGCAGCACCTAGAATAGCCTATGGACGAATATTATGAAGTGGCATCTTGTATATTTCGTCCAAGGCTTCATGCACTCCTTATGGCGGCTTCAAAGTCCTGAAATCATCACTTGTAACTCCGTTCTTGATCCCCTTGCGCATGCCATCAACTCCATGCGCGTTCTTGCTCCAATGTTCATCCTTCTCCAAGCTAGGCCCTTCATTTGTAAGCAAAACAAATGTATCCAATTTAGGCAGCATCATAATCTCATGAACATTAGAATCATTACCAAGAAACGAAAGTACCTGGTAATTTAATTGGCGTGCGCGAGCTCTAGTAATTGGTCCAGTATATGTAACAGTAGGGGCTGTGGGTGTAAGAATGGTATTGATGTCCTCATCAAGTTCCCAGTGGGGGTGGATGAACAGGACCCTGTGGTGTTGTCTCTGGATGAACAGGACCCCGATCGATCGAGCCGGTTGGGGCTGGATGAACAGGACCCAGTGGAGGGATGGATGAACAGGACCACCCCGTGGAGGGCTGGATGAACAGTAGATGGTGGATGGCTGGATGAACAGTAGCCCATGGAGGGGTGGTTGAACAGGAGCCCGTGGAGAGGGCTGGTTGAACAGTAGCCGGTGGAGTAGCGTGCGGTGGAGGCTGGAAGAATAGGAGCCCGTGGATGAACAGTCGCAGGTGGAGGCTGGAGGAGGTCGACGGTGGATGAACAGTAGCCCGTGGAGCCTGGAGAGGGTCGGCGGTGGAGATGAACAGTATCCCGTGGAGTCCCGTTTTGTGGTACGCTACACTCCTCCCGATGAATAGGACCCCTGTTTTGACCGTAGCACTCCAACACAAGTCCGTTTCTTCTGTTTTGCGGTAAGCCACACCCCTCCCAATCAACAGGACCCCGTTTCGACCATAGAAGGTCCATTTCATCCGTTTTGCGGTACGCCAGACCCCTCTCGATGTACAAGATCCCGTTTCGAACGTGGCCGGTCGAACACAAGGCCATTTCCTCTGTTCTACGGTACGCGAGGCCTCGTTTCCATCGGCTGTTCCATCCAAGCCGGTTGGCTTCCACGTGTTCCGTTGCCTGCCGATGAACACGACGCATTCCGTCGACGACGCTGTTTTTCCGTGCCGACCCAGCCATGTACACGAGCCCTGACCGTACGTATGCGTGATTAGGCGTTCGAGACCCCGCCCGTATGTACGTACGTGGCCGTATTTTCTTTCTTGCACACTGGCCGCTGTACGTATGTGTACATGCTACGTGCGCGCCTCTACTATGACACGTGTGTGCCTCTACATCGACCAGTATGTATGTACACGTTCGCGACCAGAATGACAATGCTGCGTACGCTTCGACCAGGTGGGTCCCTACTGTCAGGCACTTCCTTGCGTGCAAAGATGTAGCTGGTGGGTCCCAGCAGTCAGGGGGGCAAATCGTTTTTTTTTGCCTGGACGCACTTCCTTGCGTGTGAAAATGTAGCTGGTAGGTCCTAGCAGTCAGGGGGAAACATTTTTTTCGCGAAATACGGTTGCCCGTCAGGTGGGTCCCTGCTGTCAGGTGGAGGAATAATTATTTTCCGCGTAATAAGGAGGCACTTCCTTGCTGTGGCCGTGGACCCAGTTGTCAGCCTCTCCATGTAAAGTCCACGTTCGATGGAAGCTGTTCCTTGACCACATTGACCACGCCGCGCCGAGAGCACCAAGGCGGTGGACAACGGCGAGGCCTAGGAATGGGACGACGTGGAGCTGGGGAAGACACGACAATGGATGCCCACGCGTAGAGGAGTATGAGGGTCACTGGTTCGCTGTGGTGTGAGGCTGCTGTCGCCGCAGAATAACAGGGGGTGTGGGTGAGTAGAGGGATGGCCTGGCCAGCGGTAGGAGTAGTAGGGGGCGGTGAGGGCTCCGCGGCATCACAGCCGGCCACGGGAGGCAGGAGCACACGGCACGACCGATGCTGCTTTGGGCGGCTGGAGCAAGAAGACCAGAGGTTGAAGAAGCACTACGACCGTTGGATGGACATCGTACGGTCACTGCAGCTAGAATCGTTTATATTGACTAAATTGACAAAGCCTTTGGTACGCGTCAACTTAGTAGGCCCATAGGCCAGCCTCCGAAACGGTGCTCCCTAGATGTCAGGGGGAGGAATCATTTTTTGGGCGGCTGAAGCAAGAATATCCGAGATTGAAGAAGAAGCTCGACATCCATTGGATGGACATCCAACGGCCACAGCTGCCAGAACCGTGTGTTGTTGACAAAGCCTTGCATACGCGTCAACTTAGTTTTTAGGGGACGCGTCAACTTAGAAGGCCCACAAGTGTGTGGCAGAGAACATATAGCCCATTTGCGATTCGTAAGAATGTACAACCCATTTTTTAATTCTAATGGAATTTACTACAGCCCATTTACAGTTTGTTAAAAGTACAACCCATTTTCTACCTAGGACAACGATTAATAGTTTCAACCATTCCTCAAAAAAAAGAATAATAATTTCAACCAACCGCTCAAAAGAGAATTCAAAAAAAAATTCCCACAATTTTTATGGGATCCAAAATATTTTTATCCAAAATTTCTAGTCAGATTAAATATAATTTCAAAATAAAGTTGTATTATGTTTAAATCCAACGAAATATTGCGCGTGCAACAAGTAGTGAAATTAAAAATTTCAAATTCCAAAAATAATATACTTTTTAAACTAATTACGCGTTTGTTGCATTTTTTTATAGTTACTGCCCAGTTATTATAATTACATCCCATTTATTATTTCTTAACGTCCATTTTCTTGTTAAGCCTAATGCATAGCTCCTAGGAAAGTTTGCAGCCCAGCGGGGAAGAGAATAACAAGTTGACCCAGATATTGTGTACAACTGTCGGCCCAGTTGATGTAGGGTAGAGCCCTAATCGCTCGATCTTTCATGAAAGGAGCGGATCCCGCGAAGAACACGAGGAACACAAGGAGGGAAACGAGGGAAATCACAAGGGGAAACACAAGAGGGACACTCAAACTAACAATAAAAAGTCACACATGTGCTAGATCCTCGGATACATAGAACGATAAACGGTCCACGGACAACTAGGGACGATACAAAGGGTAACCGGTTCTTCTCCGTGAGGAGGTCTTGATGTTCTTCCCTAAAGAGGGGTCTTGAATCCGCTTGGGGGATCTTCTCCGGTGGAGGCTCGAATCTCCGAGGAGAAGGTAACCAAGTGGATGCGCAAAGCTCTCTCACAAATATGAGCTAAACATTTACTAACCCTAGAGAGTTGTACGGGATAGAGTATATATTGTCTAGGGGGAGAAGGGGATACACGGGCCTCAGCCCTTTACTGTGCGTATACAGGGAGGCCGGACGTCCGAGCGTCGAGCCGGATGTCCAGGCGTTCAGGCGACGCCGGATGTCCGGGCTGGGGGGCCAGATGTCCGGGCTGGAGCGGTGACATTTGTTGCTCTCGGGTTCGGAGGGGCCGGATTTCCGGGCCGGTGGCCGGATGTCCGGGAGCTCGGGAGGGGCCGGATGTCCGGGGCCTTTAGCCTTCTGCGGCTGGGTTGCTGTAGAGAAAGGCGCTCCAGGGGCCGGATGTCCGGGGCCTGGGAGATGCTCTTGGCTCCTTCCGTTGGTTCTCCTCATCCGTGGACTTGGGGACTTGTACATCTTCATGCCCATCTTCGGGAGGACCTTCTTGGTACCTAATCATGCACAACACCTCGGACTTAGGTAGTAGCCATGTCTCATGCATATAAAGTGGAAGTTCGGAGAGGAGTGAGTTCACCTTATCTTCGATAGCTTTGGCTCGGGCTCGTGTCATTGGTCCAAGTGGTGCCGTTGGAGGTGTGGGTGCGTCCATGGGGATGATCTTGGGATGCTCCGCATCATCTCCCCTCCCTTGGGGAAGATCCATCCTCGTATCGAAATCCTCATCACCATGGTAGGGCGAGAGATCTTTGATGTTGAAGATGTCGCTCACGGAGTACTTGTCACGAGGAATGTTGATCTTGTAAGCGTTGCTGTTGTAGCGTGCAAGCACCTTGAATGGTCCATCCGCGCGTGGTCGAAGTTTGGACTTGCGTTCTTGGGGAAAACGGTCCTTGCGAATGTGTAGCCACATGAGGTCTCCAATGTTGAATATCATAGGGTGCTTGTTGATGTTGAGCTTGGTCGCAAGGCATTGTACTTGGCGCTCGATGGTGTTTCTTGTATCTTCATGCACCTTCTTGATATGGGTCGCTCTTGCACTTGCGTCCAAATTGATTCGCTCTTGGAGTGGTAGAGGTAGAATATCCAATGGTGACAATGGGTTGAATCTGTAGATGACCTCGAAAGGGGACTTGCCGTTTGTTGAGTGTCTTGCTCGGTTGTAGGCGAACTCAGCGATGGGTAGACACTCCTCCCACCCCTTGATGTTCTTCTTGATGAGTACTCGAAGTAGAGCGGAGAGTGTGCGGTTTGTCACCTCCGTTTGGCCGTCGGTTTGAGGATGGTAGGCCATGGAGAAGAGTAGCTTGATTCCGAGCTTGGCGCATAGGGTCTTCCAAAAGTAGCTAAGGAACTTGACGTCGCGGTCCGAGACGATGGTTTTTGGCACAGCATGGAGACGCAAAATTTCCCTACAAAAGAGAACAGCAACATGTGAAGCATCGTCTATCTTGTGGCAAGGAATAAAATGTGCCATTTTTGAGAAACGGTCCACAACAACAAATATGGGATCTTTCCCATTTTGAGTTCTAGGCAAACCAAGTACAAAGTCCATGCTAATGTCTTCCCATGGTTGGTATGGAATTGGTAAAGGCATATAGAGACCATGAGATTGAGCTTTGGACTTAGCTTTGCGACATGTAGAACACCGGTTGGTGAAACGATTGACGTCCCGGAACATCTTTGGCCAAAAGTAGCTCTTCGAGAGCGTGGCGAACGTCTTGTCGCGTCCAAAGTGTCCCATTAAGCCTCCTCCATGCGATTCCTGCAAAAGCAACAAACGAAGAGAGGACTCGGGGATGCAAAGTTTGTTAGCTCTCATAAGATAGCCGTCTTTGATGTAATAGCGTTCCCAAGAAGTATTCGACAAACACTTGGCATAAGGAGTAGCAAAAGTTGCATCATTCTCATACAAGTCTTTGATATGCTCAAAGCCAATGACATCTAACTCAAGTTGCGTGAAAAGCATGCATATGCGGGACAGAGCATCCGCTACTATGTTTTCTTTACCCTTGATGTACTTGATGACATAGGGAAAAGACTCAATAAATTCACTCCATTTAGCATGATGCTTGTTCAACTTAGTTTGTCCCTTAAGATACTTGAGAGTCTCATGATCGGTATGGATGATAAACTCATGGGGACGAAGGTAATGTTCCCATTCATGCAAAACGCGGGCTAAAGCATATAGCTCTTTGTCATAGATGGCATAATTGAGTTGCGCTCCAAAAAGTTTCTCAGTAAAGTAAGCTATCGGGCGCTTCTCTTGCGTTAACACACCTCCTATGCCATTACCACTAGCATCGCAATGAATTTCAAAAGGCTTGTCAAAGTTTGGTAAAGCAAGCACGAGGGCATGAGTAAGCAAATTCTTAAGCTCATTGAATGCGGTATCTTGGGATGGTCCCCAAACAAAAGGCGCATTCTTCTTGCTCAAAGCATGCAAAGGTGAAGCAATGGTGCTAAAATCCTTCACAAAGCGACGATAGAAACCCGCAAGGCCAAGAAAACTACGCACTTGATGCAAGTTGGTTGGTTGCGGCCAAGTCTTAATAGCATTAATCTTGGACTCATCAACATGAACACCCTTAGAAGAAACAACAAAACCCAAGAAAACGAGCTTGTCAACACCAAAAAGGCATTTCTCCATATTAGCATAGAGGCGCTCTTTTCTAAGAGTTTGCAAAACGGTGCGGACATGGGTGACATGCTCTTTGATAGATTTGCTAAACACAAGAATATCATCAAAGTAGACCACAACAAATATACCAATGTAAGGGCGAAAGACATGATTCATGAGGCGCATAAAAGTGCCCGGTGCTTCCGAAAGACCATAGGCATGACTAACCACTCATACAAACCAAACTTGGGTTTGAAGGCGGTTTTCCATTCATCACCCTCTTGTATGCGGATTTGATAGTAACCACTTTTAAGATCAATTTTGGAAAATATAGTGACACCTCTAAGCTCATCAAGCATATCATCTAGGCGTGGAATGGGATACCTATAGCGAACGGTGATAGCATTGATAGGTCTACAATCGGAGCACATGCGAAAACTACCATCACGTTTTGGCACAAGAATGACCGGAACGACACAAGGGCTCAAACTTTCACGCACATGCCCATGGTCTATGAGATGCTTTACTTGCCTTTGTATTTCTTTTGTTTCGTCGGGGTTGACATGGTATGGAGCTTTGTTCGGAAGAGGTGCTCCGGGGATGTGGTCGATTTGGTGCTCAATGCCTCATAGAGGAGGTAGACCCGGAGGTAGCTCATCGGGGAAAACATCTTGAAATTCCTACAAAAGAGAAGACAACACTAGAGGAAGGGTGTGAGAAGTGTTAGTTTGTGATGCATTGTCCTTGCACATGAGGACGTAGTGTAGGACACTAGATGGGTTCTCACACACTTCTCTCATCTCACGTTTGGTGGTAAATATAACTAGGTTCTTGTTTTCGCTCATCGTGGAGGCACTCAATTTTGGCTTGTGGCGCTCACTCTCTTTTTGGTGGCTCGCTCTCTCACTATGATCTCCACGATGGGTGGCTTGCTTGTCGGCGATCACTTGACTTGGCGACATTGGACGGAGGACGTACTCCTTGCCCTTCATCTTGAAGATGTAGTGGTTCGTTCGGCCGTTGTGTACGACTCCTCTGTAAAATTGCCATGGCCGTCCAAGGAGAAGATGACAAACGGTCATTGGAACGACGTCGCACTCCAAGGTGTCTTCGTAGGCGCTGATCTTGAAGGAGACTTGTACTCGGTGCTCGACTTAGATAGTGCCGGAGTCACTAAGCCATTGCACTTTGTATGGATGTGGATGCTTCGTCTTGGGCAATTGGAGCTTGGAGCAAAGTTCTTCACTTGCGAGATTATGAAAACTCCCTCCATCGATGATGACCTTGACGGATCGGCCATTGATGCCGGCCTTGCTGTGGAATATGTGGCATCGTTGGTCTTCTTCGTGGTGATGTTGGAGAGTCAAGACTTTGGAGACAACAAGTGCAGGACTTGAGTCTTCATCACAAAAGACTTGTTCTTCTTCATTGTTCACTTGGCGGTGCATGGCGACTTGCTTGAGGGCTTCCATTTCGCCTTCGCTCATGGAGTCATAAGTGTGATCGTCATTGAAGACCATGGTTCGCTTGTTGGTGCACTCTTAGAACTTGTGGCCTCGGCCTCCGCAAGTGAAACACTTGAAGGAATTTGTCTTGACGGTCTCATCGGTTGGGGTTGGTGATGATGAAGCTCTCGGCTTGAAGTTGCTCGTAGGAGGATGGCTTGTAGTTGACGAAGCTTTCTTGGAAGTCAACTTGTCGATGTTGGATGTAGAAGGTCTTGTAGTCGGTGTTGGAGTCGTTGAAGCTTGGTTATTGGAGAAGCCGTAGGACTTGGATGAGAACTTGGCATACTTGAAATCATCTTGCACTTGGCGTTCCCCTTTGGTAGCTTGGTGCACTAGCTCGATGAGATTTGAGTATGGTTGGAAGTCGGCGATCTTCTTGATAGGGTGATTGAGTCCGTTCAAGAAACGTGCCATTGTTTGCTCCTCATCTTCCGTGACATTGGCTCTTATCATTGCAATATCCATCTCCTTGTAGTGATCTTCAACGCTCTTTGTTCCTTGCTTGAGTTGTTGGAGTTTCTTGAAGATGTCGCGGTTGTAGTAGGTAGGTACAAAGCGTGCTCTCATGACATCCTTCATTTGCGCAAAAGTAGTGACGGGTGGTTCACCTCTTGCCTCTCGGCGCTCTATGATTTGTTCCAACCAAATGAGGACATGATAGAGGCAAAGGTGTCCCGTCTTTCGATGAGATGATGGATATCGCTTTGGTGGCAGTCGACTTTGATGATACGACTACGAACGTGCGAGGACGTCGCGCCTTAGCAATCGCTAAACCAACTCCGAGAGGTTATTGACCACGCCGGAGCACGATCAACCTGACCACGAGGGTCTGTTTCCTGCGAGCAAACGACGAACAAGAAAGAAACTGAGATTGCAATCTGGATATTGCGAATATAAGATGAAAGCTTTATTGATCAAGGTGGGGTTCTGTGACGCCTTTGTCTGGTCGTTGAACACAAACGAAGTACGCGAAGTTGCAGCTATGGCGAACTTTTAATCTAAACAAAACCCAAAGTCTAAACGATGCCCTAAGGGCTGTATATATGGAGGAAGAGGGGGGAATTTCGTGACCCTTGGTGGAGGGGTCCGAAATCAACCCTATCTCTTGTTTCCCCACACATACGGAGTCTAAAAATAGCCTATACTTATGTATTTCGAAATTACAAGGGCCTGGCCCAATAATAAGGTGACGCAACACCTATAATAGCCTCGGGACGAAATTTATGAAGTGGCATCTTGTATATTTCGTCCAAGGCTTCATGCACCTATTATGGTGGCTTCAAAGTCCTGAAATCATCACTTGTAACTCCGTTCTTGTTCCCCTTGCGCATGCCATCGTCTCCATGCTTGTTCTTAATCCAATGTTCATCCTTCTCCAAGCTAGGCCCTTCATTTGTAATCAAAACAAATGTATCCAATTTAGGCAGCATCATATTCTCATGAACATTAGAATCATTACCAAGAAACGAAAGTACCTGGTAATTTAGTTGGCGTGCGCGAGCTCTAGTAATTGGTCCAGTATTTATAGCAGCAGGGGCTATGGGTGTAACAATTGTATTGATGTCCTCATCATCCTCCCCTTCTTGAAATAAAGTCGTCCTCGACGGAAGTTCATCTTCCTCACCCAAATAAGGCTTCAAATCTGCAATGTTAAAAGTGGGACTAACCCCAAAATCTGCAGGCAGCTCAAGTTTATATGCATTATCATTTATTTTCTCTAACACCTTAAAGGGACCATCAGCACGTGGCATTAACTTTGATTTGCGCAAATCCGGAAATCTATCCTTACGCAAATGTAACCAAACAAGATCTCCAGGTGCAAACACAACATGTTTTCTACCCTTATCTCCAGCAAGTTTATATTTAGCATTCATACGCTCAATGTTTTCCTTAGTTAACTCATGCATTTTTAAAATCAATTCAACACATTGTTTAGCATCAAAATTAACCTTCTCCGAAGATGGAAGAGGCAACAAATCAATAGGTGCACGAGGTAGGAAACCATACACAACTTCAAAAGGGCACATCTTAGTAGTAGAATGTAATGAACGATTATAAGCAAATTCAATATGAGGCAAGCATTCCTCCCACATTTTCTTATTATTCTTCAAAACAGCCCTAAGCATAGTAGACAATGTTCTATTGACTACTTCAGTTTGTCCATCAGTTTGGGGGTGACAAGTAGTACTAAAAAGCAGTTTAGTCCCCAACTTAGCCCATAAACATCTCCAAAAGTGGCTAAGAAATTTAGTATCACGATCTGAAACAATAGTATTTGGCACACCATGCAAGCGAATAATTTCACGAAAGAACAAATCAACAACATTAACAGCATCATCGCTTTTATGATATGGTATAAAGTGTGCCATTTTCGAGAATCTATCCATGAAAACAAATATGCTATCCCTCCCCTTCTTTGTTCGAGGTAAACCTAAAACAAAGTCCATAGATATATCCTCCCAAGGAACACTAGGTACAGGCAAAGGCATATATAAACCATGAGGATTGAGTCGTGACTTAGCTTTTTGACATGTAGTGCAGCGAGCAATAAAACGCTCAACATCCCGTCTCATCTTTGGCCAAAAGAAATGTGTAGCAAGTACGTCCTCCGTCTTCTTCACGCCAAAGTGTCCCATTAATCCTCCTCCATGCGCCTCCTGCAACAACAAAAGACGAACGGAGCTAGCTGGAATGCATAGCTTGTTAGCACGAAACACAAATCCATCGTTAACGACGAACTTGTTCCACATTCTTCCGTCTTTACAATTCTGCATTACATCTTTAAAATCAGCATCATGCACATATTGATCTTTGATGGTCTCCAAACCAAATATTTTGAAGTCAAGTTGTGAAAGCATAGTATAGCGGCGAGACAATGCATCAGCAATAACATTTTCTTTTCCCTTCTTGTGTTTAATGACATAAGGAAAAGTCTCAATGAATTCAACCCATTTAGCATGTCTACGATTCAGTTTAGCTTGACTTTTAATATGTTTCAAAGATTCATGATCAGAATGTATAACAAATTCTTTGGGCCATAAATAATGTTGCCATGTTTCTAAAGTCCGAACAAGAGCATATAATTCTTTATCATAAGTAGAATAATTCAGACTAGGCCCACTCAATTTTTCAGAAAAGTATGCAATAGGTTTGCCATCTTGTAATAACACACCGCCTAATCCAATTCCACTAGCATCACATTCAAGCTCAAAAGTCTTATTAAAATCAGGTAGTTGGAGTAAAGGAGCATGTGTCAACTTATCTTTCAATACCGAGAAGGCTTCTTCCTGTGCGGTACCCCAAAGAAAAGGCACATCTTTCTTTGTAAGCTCATTGAGAGGTGCAGCAATGGTGCTGAAATCTCTCACAAAACGCCTATAGAATCCAGCGAGGCCAAGAAATCTCCTCACTTGTGTGACCGTTTTGGGCTGCGGCCAACTCTCAATAGCTTCAATCTTGGCTTTATCAACTTCAATTCCCTGTGGAGTAACAACATAGCCAAGAAAAGATATTCGGTCGGTGCAAAAGGTGCACTTCCCAAGGTTACCAAACAAACGTGCATCACGTAGAGCAATAAAAACAGCACGTAAATGTTCCAAATGTTCTTCCAAAGATCTGCTATAAATCAATATGTCATCAAAGTAAACTACCACAAATCGTCCAATGAAAGCACGTAAAACTTCGTTCATTAATCTCATGAAAGTACTAGGTGCATTAGTTAACCCAAAAGGCATGACTAACCACTCATATAATCCAAACTTAGTTTTAAATGCTGTTTTCCATTCATCACCCAATTTCATACGAATTTGATGGTATCCACTACGCAAATCAACTTTGGAGAATATTGTAGAGCCACTCAATTCATCAAGCGTATCATCGAGCCTAGGAATAGGATGACGATAACGAATAGTAATATTATTAATGCCTCTACAATCAATGCACATACGCGACGTACCATCCTTTTTCGGTACTAAAATGATAGGAACAGCACAAGGACTAAGGGATTCGCGTATATAACCTTTGTCGAGAAGCTCTTGTACTTGACGCATAATCTCCTTCGTCTCCTCTGGATTGGTACGGTATGGTGCACGGTTTGGCAGTGAAGCACCGGGAATTAAGTCAATCTGATGCTCAATCCTCGAATAGGCGGTAATCCCGGTGGCACGTCTTGTGGAAAGACGTCAGCGAACTCCTGCAAAATGTTAGTGACAGCAGGAGGCAAAGAGGAAGGCACGTCCTCGAATGAAAATAATGCCTCTTTGCACACAAAAGCATAGCAAACAGATTTGCTGAAATCTAGCTCATCAATATCAGATTTGGTGGCAAATAAACATGCACTTTTCAATCTAGCTCAAATTCTTACCAGTTCTTACCCAGCAGCAGGCGGTGATCGGCAACCGTTGTAGTCAAAAACTCTCAAAGCTTGGATAGAGCGATTACCAGGGAGAGTCAAACGCACGATGTAGATGTATGTGGAGCTGGGAAGGCTTATAATATGGTAGCAAAAAGGGTCAGCAATAATCAATTCAGAGATGCAAAGTTGAATAAACGCTCAATGATGGTACTGTGCTGGTCCTAGGCTAGACTGTGCTAGAGACGCGAGCCTAGAACACCAACAAAATCACGGCGCGGCACGTAAACAAGGGAAAAGCACACTCTGGATTTTTTTTTCGCTCTTTTTTTTGCGCTGTTTTTTTGCGCTGTTTTTTTTTGCAAAAAATCACTATAATGGCGAGTGTCTCAAAACTCTTCCTAGGTCAAACTGACAGGATGGGCACGAAAAATTTTTCGACCAATTTTTTCTTTCGACTGCCCGGACCCAAAAACTGGAAACGGGTCAAAAAAACTTCCTATAATGGCACCTGTCTCAAAACACTCAGAAACACCTAAAAATAGGATAGCCAGAAATTTTTTCGAAAAATGCGTTTTCGAAAAATTTTGGGCCTAAACGGAGGGTGGTTTCCGGACTCTTTTTTTTCCGAAACCTACTCCGGCAAGGAAAAACGAACCGGAATCTAGATGGATCTCGAAAACAAACCTAATATGACAAGAACTCGGATTGGTGGTGGATATATGGTAGTAGATGGCAGCGGTAGTGGTATATGACAGCGGTGGTGGTATATGGATACAGATTCGAAGCGGTGGCGGATAAGCGGCGGTGGTAGATGGCAGGGGTGATGATGATGGTGCGGCGGCGGCGTGACAACTTATGACCAGAACTCGAAACTCTAAAAGACTAGACTCTAAGACCAGCAACTAGACACGACGATGCAACCGCAAATTCAACAAAGCAAAACCCTAAAAAGATTATGCAAAGGCTCAGATTGGTTCGGATATGATGAACTAACCCTAATTTTTTTGTGGCTTTTTCGTGGACTGTAGGTATGAAGAACATACTCGATCTAAACTACGAAAAACTGTAAAATCTCACCGAGCAACCTAGAAATCTGATACCACTTGATAGAGGCAAAGGTGTCCCGTCTTTCAATGAGATGATGGATATCGCTTTGGTGGCAGTCGACTTTGACGATCTGACTACGAACGTGCGAGGATGTCGCGCCTTAGCAATCGCTAAACCAACTCCGAGAGGTTATTGACCACGCCGGAGCACGATCAACCTGACCACGAGGGTCTGTTTCCTGCGAGCAAACAAAGAACAAGCAAGAAACTGAGATTGCAATCTGGATATTGCGAATATAAGATGAAAGCTTTATTGATCAAGGTGGGGTTCTGTGACGCCTTTGTCTGGTCGTTGAACACAAACAAAGTACGCGAAGTTGCAGCTATGGCGAACTTTTAATCTAAACAAAACCCAAAGTCTAAACGATGCCCTAAGGGCTGTATATATGGAGGAAGAGGGGGGAATTTCGTGACCCTTGGTGGAGGGGTCCGAAATCAACCCTATCTCTTGTTTCCCCACACATACGGACTCTAAAAATAGCCTATACTTATGTATTTCGAAATTACATGGGCCTGGCCCAATAATAAGGTGAAGCAGCACCTATAATAGCCTCGGGACGAAATTTATGAAGTGGCATCTTGTATATTTCGTCCAAGGCTTCATGCACCCATTATGGTGGCTTCAAAGTCCTGAAATCATCACTTGTAACTCCGTTCTTGTTCCCCTTGCGCATGCCATCATCTCCATGCTTTTTCTTAATCCAATGTTCATCCTTCTCCAAGCTAGGCCCTTCATTTGTAAGCAAAACAAATGTATCCAATTTAGGCAGCATCATATTCTCATGAACATTAGAACCATTACCAAGAATCGAAAGTACCTGGTAATTTAGTTGGCGTGCGCGAGCTCTAGTAATTGGTCCAGTATTTATAGCAGCAGGGGCTGTGGGTGTAACAATTGTATTGATGTCCTCATCAGGACATAATCTTGGAACTCAAGGGATGCCATCGCGATCTTCTTCTCTTCTTTGAAATTGTGCAAATGGAAGATCTTGTTGTAACGCCCTGAGACCGATGTGCCAGGTGTCGTCCAGTTATTCGCTGTCGTTGCCATGTCATTTGCTTGCGTGTTGCATCTTATCATGTCATCATGTGCATTGCATCATCATGTTTTCAAAACTTGCAGCCATCCCGGCCTCCTCGTTCTCTCCGTTGTCCGTTCTGAGCCCTACCACACTTGCACGCGCCTGCGACATGTCCGAAATAGCATTTTATAAGTGGCCAGAAAATGTTCTCGGAATGGGATGAGAGTTGACGTGTGGTCTTATTATAGGGTAGGTAGACCGCCTCTCAAGTTTCATCGCATCCGGAGATCGTTTGATGCCCCAACGGATAACTATAGCGGCAGTATAGCCAGTCTAACGTCGGACGTTTTCGGTCTCCGGAAACAATTGCCGGGCCTCCCTCTCTTCTCTTCTCTTAGCTCGAGACCGTCTAAACAGCTCACTACCTACCGCCAGGTCTAACCTAACCTCTCTCGTCAGCCCGTAGCCCTCCTCGCGTGCGTCCAAAAGTTGTCCCGAACCCGACCCGGACTGTCGCCACCGTTGTGTCCGGATCATCCCCAAACATCTGCAAAACATCACCGTTTTCTTTTTTGGACTCCCTAGCTATTTTATCCGGAATCGTCCGATTGCGATCGTAGGATCGAGATAGCCCCTAACCTAATCCATGATGTATATATATATTTTCCACCCCTAGTCTAATTTCAGACCAAATCTCTAATTTCTAGGGATCCTCCTAGCCGCCGCCGCACTCATTCCCCACCTCGGGATCCTCTCATCCCCCCTGCACCAACCACCAGCCATCTCCCCTCGATCCATCGATCCACCCAACTGTTCGCAGCCTCCCTCACCTTTTGGATCGGTAGGAACCGCACCTGGATCCCCTCCCTCTCGGGTCTTCCTTGGAGCCAGCCGTCCCCGCCGGTGATGAGCAGCAGCGCCAACAGGACCTCTCCGTGCGCCGCCAGATCCAGGCCGGGCCTCCTCACGCCCTCCTTCCTCCCGTTCTTCTTGCCTCTGTCTCTAACCTCTCTCTCTCAGATACGCATGAGCAGCGCCATGGACTCCTCCAGCCGACGCCATGGACGCCAAGTTCCTGCTGCGGCCCTCCTCCAATTCGCCGCCTCGTCCCCAAGCAAGCTCGTCAGCGTCATCCATCGTCCTCGCCCCCGCGCGGGTTCTGCGCCTTGCTGCCGCGGGAGTCCTCCTCTGCTTCTCATTCGCCCGCCCCGCGCCATGTATGCAGCTTCTGCAGCAGCCAGTCGCTGCTGCATCGTGCCGCCGCCTGCTTCGCCCCAGATCCAGACGCCCATCACCGGAGCCGCGCCATCCCGCTGCTCGCCAGAGTCCCACGCGCCCCTTGCATCGTCGCTGCCTTCTGGCGGGCATGAGCTCGATCCCCTGCTTCCCTGCGTCGATGGAAACAGATGCGTTGACTGTGACTGGGCCGGCCTCGCCTCGCTTTTGCAGCTCCCACCTCTTCACCGAACGGCCCAAGGCCCATGGTGAGTCCAGATCCAGCGCCCCTCTTTTTTTCCCTTCCCCCCTATCGGGCCAACCTCTGTTTCGGCCCAGGACATTTTTTTCCCTGAATGAATTTATCTATTATTCCGGAGAACACTAGTTTGCAGAAAAGTCCCTCTAGATCATGCATATAATATCTCACAAACCGTGCATCGGTTTAAAATAAGTTATATATGAAACTTGCTTAGAATTTTGTCTAGATTCATAATATCCAACTTTCATCTATGTTTGAAATGTTTAAAATGCTGTTTGATTAAATTTGCTCCTATGTCATGTTAAAATGCTTTTATTCATAACTAAATGACCGTAACTCGGATTTTAATAAACTTTATATGTAAATGGGGTAGAAAATTGCCTAGTTTAACATGATGACTTCACCTTGCATGTTTAACAACTCTAAAATTGTGTTTAGGGCAGAACAGGACCTAACCTAATATATACACATGAGGAGTTTCCGGATTTGTTGTTCGTTGCTTCCGGCCTCATTTAACCTTGACTAGATGTGTAGTTTATTTATGCTTCATCTCTTGCCATGCTAACAACATTTAATCTTGTTGGGTACATAAACGAGAGAGAACTAAATAAGTCATGTGGTGTTTTCTTCAATATGCAACTCCGTTGCATAATGAGCTCCACTTAATTTGTAGGATTGTTTGTGCACTTTACCATGCCATGCTTCATTAAACCGGACATGCATCATGCTTGATTGTGCATCATGCCATGTTAATGTCGTGATTGTTTACTATGTTGTTTGCTTCTTTCCGGTGTTGCTTCTTCGGGTTGGTTCCGATAACGCCGCGTTTGTGAGGAACCGTTCGACTACGTCCATTTGTCTTCTTCATGGACTCGTTCTTCTTCCTTGCGGGATCTCAGGCAAGATGACCATACCCTTGAAATCACTTCTATCTTTGCTTGCTTAGTTGCTCGCTCTTTTGCTATGCCTATGCTGCGATACCTACCACTTGCTTATCATGCCTCCCATATTGTTAAGCCAAGCCTCTAACCCACCTTGTCCTAGCAAACCGTTGTTTGGCTATGTTACCGCTTTGCTCAGCCCATCTTATAGCGTTGTTAGTTGCAGGTGAAGATTGAAGTTTGTTCCTTGTTGGAACATGGAGATGTTGTTCCTTGTTGGAACATGTTTACTTGTTGGGATATCACAATATATCTTATTTAATTAATGCATCTATATACTTGGTAAAGGGTGGAAGGCTCGGCCTCTCGCCTAGTGTTTTGTTCCACTCTTGCCGCCCTAGTTTCCGTCATATCGGTGTTATGTTCCTGGATTTTGTGTTCCTTATGCGGTTGGGTAATAATGGGAACCCCTTGACAGTTCGCCTTGAGTAAAACTCCTCCAGCAATGCCCAACATTGGTTTTACCATTTGCCACCTACCCTTTTCTTTCCCTTGGGTTCTGCAGACTCAAGGGTCATCATCATTTTAACCCCCCCGGGCCAGTGCTCCTCTAAGTGTTAGTCCACCTGTCAGCTGCCAGTGGCCACCAGGGGCAACTCTGGGCTGGCCTACCCGTACCTAGGACAATCTGAGTGTGCCCTGATGAGGACATCAATACAATTGTTACACCCACAGCCCCTGCTGCTATACATACTGGACCAATTACTAGAGCTCGTGCACGCCAACTAAATTACCAGGTACTTTCGTTTCTTGGTAATGATTCTAATGTTCATGAGAATATGATGCTGCCTAAACTGGATACATTTGTTTTGCTTACAAATGAAGGGCCTAGCTTGGAGAAGGATGAACATTGGAGCAAGAACAAGCATGGAGATGATGGCATGCGCAAGGGGAACAAGAACGGAGTTACAAGTGATGATTTCAGGACTTTGAAGCCACCATAATGGGTGCATGAAGCCTTGGACGAAATATACAAGATGCCACTTCATAAATTTCGTCCCGAGGCTATTTTAGGTGCTGCGTCACCTTATTATTGGGCCAGGCCCATGTAATTTCGAAATACATAAGTATAGGCTATTTTTAGAGTCCGTATGTGTGGGGAAACAAGAGATAGGGTTGATTTCGGACCCCTCCACCAAGGGCCACGAAATTCCCCCCCCTTTTCCTCCATATATACAGCCCTTAGGGCATCGTTTAGACTTTGGGGTTTTGTTTAGATTAAAAGTTCGCCATAGCTGCAACTTCGCGTACTTCGTTTGTGTTCAACGACCAGACAAAGGCGTCACAGAACCCCACCTTGATCAATAAAGCTTTCATCTTATATTCGCAATATCCAGATTGCAATCTTAGTTTCTTGCTTGTTCTTCGTTTGCTCGCAGGAAACAGACCCTCGTGGTCAGGTTGATCGTGCTCCGGCGTGGTCAATAACCTCTTGGAGTTGGTTTAGCGATTGCTAAGGCGCGACGTCCTCGCACGTTCGTAGTCGGATCGTCAAGGTTGACTTCCACCAAAGCGATATCCATCATCTCATCGAAAGATCGGGACCCTCGCCTCTATCAAGTGGTATCAGATTTCCAGGTTGCTCGGTGAGATTTTACAGTTTTTCGTAGTTTAGATCGAGTCTGTTCTTCATACCTACAGTCCACGAAAAAGCCACAAAAAAAATTAGGGTTAGTTCATCATATCCGAACCAATCTGAGCCTTTGCATAATCTTTTTAGGGTTTTGCTTTGTTGAATTTGCGGTTGCATCGTCGTGTCTAGTTGCTGGTCTTAGAGTCTAGTCTTTTAGAGTTTCGAGTTCTGGTCATAAGTTGTCACGCCGCCGCCGCACCATCATCTACCACCACCGCTTATCCGCCACCGCTTCGAATCCGTATCCATATACCACCACAGCTGTCATATACCACCACCGCTGCCATATACCACCACCATATATCCACCACCAATCCGAGTTCTTTGCTTATTAGGTTTGTTTTCGGGATCCATCTAGATTCCGATTCGTGTTTCCTTGCCGGAGTAGGTTTCGGAAAAAAAAAAAGAGTCGGGTAGCCACGCTCCGTTTAGGCCCAAAATTTTTCGAAAACGCATTTTTCGAAAAAATTTCTGGCTATCCTATTTTTAGGTGTTTCTGAGTGTTTTGAGAGAGGTGCCAGCACAGTACCGTCGTTGAGCGTTTATTCAACTTTGCATCTCTGAATTGATTATTGCTGACCCTTTTTGCTACCATATTATAAGCCTTCCCAGCTCCACATACATCTACGTCGTGCGTTTGACTCTCCCTGGTAATCGCTCTATCCAAGCTTTGAGAGTTTTTGACTACAACGGTTGCCGATCACCGCCTGCTGTTGGGTAAGAACTGGTAAGAATTTGAGATTTGCTTGACGGATTTGTGACACCCACCACCACCACTTGTTCGTAGTCTGTAGGATCATATTCTTGTGTGTTTCTATTGCTGCTAACCATGCCAGGATCACAAGCCGACGAGATTGACTGGGAGAATTTATCGAACAAGGAGCTTCATGATAAGTTTCAGCAAATGATGACTGAACAGGTGCAAGATGTGCTGAACAATTTTGAAGAGGCCATGGAGAAGATCACTGGCCTTGAGAAGACGTTCGAAACAAAGCTCGATAACAAGTTTAATGAATTGCTCGCGCGCCTTCCACCACCACCACCCGCTGCACCTAACGCACCTCTCCAACAACAACAACAACGACTACCTCCACGTCGCGAAGCAGACCTCCGCCGAGCAAGTCGTGTTCCTCTTGCGTTTGGCCAAACTGTTGGTGCTGCTGTTGATACTTCTGTGGCTCCTGCTGCTGATGCGGAGGAGGATAATTATGTGGGAGATTATGAGGATGAGGTTGATCAAAATCAACACTACGTGCAACCACCTGTACCACCACCAGCAGGTCGACCTCAGGTATATATTCGTAATGGTAGGCCTGCACCACCACCTCAGGTACGAGATGATGTCCATATTCCTAAACTGAAATTGAATATTCCACCATTTGAGGGTAGATATGTTCCTGATATATATCTTACTTGGGAGTTAGAAACTGAACAACGATTTACATGTTTACAATATCCTGAGGAGAGACGAGTTGCTGCTGCTGTTTGTGCTTTCACTAGTTTTGCATGTGTATGGTGGTCTGAACATTGTAGATTATATCCTATTCCAACTACTTGGGCTGCTTTGAAAACTGCTATGCGTACGCGTTGGGTTCCACCATATTATCAACGTGAATTGCTTCAAAAATTGCAGCGTTTAAGACAAGGCAAAAATTCTGTAGAAGAATATTATCAGGAATTACAAACTGGCATGATTAGATGTGGTATTGTTGAGGAGAATGAAGCTATGCTTGCACGTTTTCTGGGTGGATTAAATAGAGAGATTCAGACCATTCTAGACTATAAGGAGTATACTAATATCACTCGTTTATTCCATCTTGCTTGTAAAGCTGAACGTGAAGTGCAGGATCGACAAGCATTGGGGCGAACTAACTTTTCTGCAGGCCGACCTTCATCATGGACACCACGTGCATCTTCTACTTCAACTGCACCAGCACCTCCATCCGGTGCCACCTCCAGCCGTGATACAAGAAAACAGGCACAACCACCATTATCTGCCAAGAGCGCACCTGCGGGGCCTGCACAGCGTTCTTCTTCTTCCATGGCATCATCAGGGCACACAAGTGATATTATTTGTCGTCGTTGTAAGGGAGGAGGTCATTATGCGAGAGAATGCAAATCTCCGCGTGTGATGATTGCTACCGCGGATGGTGGATATGAGTCCGCTAGTGACTATGATGAGGAGACTTTGGCTCTTATTACACGTGAAGAACATGGTGGAGATGATTCTGATCATGAGACGCAATACATGGCTCCTGAAGACGCTGACAGGTATGAATGTTTAGTTGCTCAACGTGTTTTGAGTGTGCAGGTCACACAAGCTGAGCAAAATCAGAGGCACAATTTGTTCCATACCAAGGGAGTTGTGAAGGAACGTTCTGTGCGCGTCATAATAGACGGAGGGAGCTGCAACAACTTGGCTAGCATGGAGATGGTGGAGAAGCTTTCTCTCACCACAAGACCACATTCACATCCTTACTACATCCAATGGTTCAACAACAGCGGCAAGGTTAAGGTAACACGTACTGTTCGTGTGCATTTTAGTATCTCTACATATGCTGATTATGTTGATTGTGATGTGGTACCTATGCAAGCATGTTCCTTATTACTTGGTAGACCATGGCAATTTGATAAAAATTCTGTACACCATGGTAGAAACAATCACTATGCTCTTGTTCATAAGGATAAAAATATTACTTTGCTTCCTATGACTCCTGATTCCATTTTGAAAGATGATATTAATAGAGCTAATAAAGCACAACAGGAGAAGAATAAGAGTGAAAATCAGATTGTGGCAAAAGAATTTGAGCAACAAATGAAGCCTAATAATAAACCATCTAGTGTTGCTTCTGAAATTAAATTGAAAAGTGCATGTTTATTTGCCACCAAATCTGATATTGATGAGCTAGATTTCAGCAAATCTGTTTGCTATGCTTTTGTGTGCAAAGAGGCATTATTTTCATTCGAGGACGTGCCTTCCTCTTTGCCTCCTGCTGTCACTAACATTTTGCAGGAGTTCGCTGACGTTTTTCCACAAGACGTGCCACCGGGATTACCGCCTATTCGAGGGATTGAGCATCAGATTGACTTAATTCCCGGTGCTTCACTTCCAAACCGTGCACCATACCGTACCAATCCAGAGGAGACGAAGTGATAGAGGCAAAGGTGTCCCGTCTTTCGATGAAATGATGGATATCACTTTGGTGGAAGTCGACTTTGACGATCCGACTACGAACGTGCGAGGACGTCGCGCCTTAGCAATCGCTAAACCAACTCCGAGAGGTTATTGACCACGCCGGAGCACGATCAACCTGACCACGAGGGTCTGTTTCCTGCGAGCAAACGAAGAACAAGCAAGAAACTGAGATTGCAATCTAGATATTGCGAATATAAGATGAAAGCTTTATTGATCAAGGTGGGGTTCTATGACGCCTTTGTCTGGTCGTTGAACACAAACGAAGTACGCGAAGTTGCAGCTATGGCGAACTTTTAATCTAAACAAAACCCCCAAAGTCTAAACGATGCCCTAAGGGCTGTATATATGGAGGAAGAGGGGGGGAATTTCGTGGCCCTTGGTGGAGGGGTCCGAAATCAACCCTATCTCTTGTTTCCCCACACATACGGACTCTAAAAATAGCCTATACTTATGTATTTCGAAATTACATGGGCCTGGCCCAATAATAAGGTGACGCAGCACCTAAAATAGCCTCGGGACGAAATTTATGAAGTGGCATCTTGTATATTTCGTCCAAGGCTTCAGGCACCCATTATGGTGGCTTCAAAGTCCTGAAATCATCACTTGTAACTCCGTTCTTGTTCCCCTTGCGCATGCCATCATCTCCATGCTTGTTCTTGCTCCAATGTTCATCCTTCTCCAAGCTAGGCCCTTCATTTGTAAGCAAAACAAATGTATCCAATTTAGGCAGCATCATATTCTCATGAACATTAGAATCATTACCAAGAAACGAAAGTACCTGGTAATTTAGTTGGCGTGCACGAGCTCTAGTAATTGGTCCAGTATGTATAGCAGCAGGGGCTGTGGGTGTAACAATTGTATTGATGTCCTCATCACTAGCGGACTCATATCCACCATCCGCGGTAGCAATCATCACACGCGGAGATTTGCATTCCCTCGCATAATGACCTCCTCCCTTACAACGACGACAAATAATATCACTTGTGTGCCCTGTTGATGCCATGGAAGAAGAAGAACGCTGTGCAGGCCCCGGAGGTGCGCTCTTGGCAGATAATGGTGGTTGTTCCTGTTTTCTTGTATCACGGCTGTAGGAGGCACCTGATTGAGGTGCTGGTGCAGTTGAAGTAGAAGATGCACGCGGCGTCCATGAGGAAGGTCGGCCTGCAGAAAAGTTAGTTCGCGCCAATACTTGTCGATCGGTGGTGGTATATGGACACGGATTGGTGGTGGTATATGGATACGGATTCGGAGCGGTGGTGGTAGATGGCAGGGGCGATGATGATGGTGCGGCGGCGGCGTGACAACTTATGACCAGAACTCGAAACTCTAAAAGACTAGACTCTAAGACCAGCAACTAGACCGACGATGCAACCGCAAATTCAACAAAGCAAAACCCTAAAAAGATTATGCAAAGGCTCAGATTGGTTCGGATATGATGAACTAACCCTAAATTTTTTTTGTGGCTTTTTCGTGGACTGTAGGTATGAAGAACAGACTCGATCTAAACTACGAAAAACTGTAAAATCTCACCGAGCAACCTGGAAATCTGATACCACTTGATAGAGGCAAAGGTGTCCCGTCTTTCGATGAGATGGTGGATTTCGCTTTGGTGGAAGTCGACTTTGACGATCCGACTACGAACGGGCGAGGACGTCGCGCCTTAGCAATCGCTAAACCAACTCCGAGAGGTTATTGACCACGCCGGAGCACGATCAACCTGACCACGAGGGTCTGTTTCCTGCGAGCAAACGAAGAACAAGCAAGAAACTAAGATTGCAATCTGGATATTGCGAATATAAGATGAAAGCTTTATTGATCAAGGTGGGGTTCTGTGACGCCTTTGTCTGGTCGTTGAACACAAACGAAGTACGCGAAGTTGCAGCTATGGCGAACTTTTAATCTAAACAAAACCCAAAGTCTAAACGATGCCCTAAGGGCTGTATATATGGAGGAAGAGGGGGGGAATTTCGTGGCCCTTGGTGGAGGGGTCCGAAATCAACCCTATCTCTTGTTTCCCCACACATACGGACTCTAAAAATAGCCTATACTTATGTATTTCGAAATTACATGGGCCTGGCCCAATAATAAGGTGACGCAGCACCAAAAATAGCCTCGGGACGAAATTTAGGAAGTGGCATCTTGTATATTTCGTCCAAGGCTTCATGCACCCATTATGGTGGCTTCAAAGTCCTGAAATCATCACTTGTAACTCCGTTCTTGTTCCCCTTGCGCATGCCATCATCTCCATGCTTGTTCTTGCTCCAATGTTCATCCTTCTCCAAGCTAGGCCCTTCATTTGTAAGCAAAACAAATGTATCCAATTTAGGCAGCATCATATTCTCATGAACATTAGAATCATTACCAAGAAACGAAAGTACCTGGTAATTTAGTTGGCGTGCACGAGCTCTAGTAATTGGTCCAGTATGTATAGCAGCAGGGGCTGTGGGTGTAACAATTGTATTGATGTCCTCATCAGCTAACCATGCCAGGATCACAAGCCGACGAGATTGACTGGGAGAATTTATCGAACAAGGAGCTTCATGATAAGTTTCAGCAAATGATGACTGAACAGGTGCAAGATGTGCTGAACAATTTTGAAGAGGCCATGGAGAAGATCACTGGCTTTGAGAAGACGTTCGAAACAAAGCTCGATAACAAGTTTAATGAATTGCTCGCGCGTCTTCCACCACCACCACCCGCTGCAGCTAACGCACCTCTCCAACAACAACGACAACAACGACTACCTCCACGTCGCGAAGCAGACCTCCGCCGAGCAAGTCGTGTTCCTCTTGCGTTTGGCCAAACTGTTGGTGCTGCTGTTGATACTTCTGTGGCTCCTGCTGCTGATGCGGAGGAGGATGATTATGTGGGAGACTATGAGGATGAGGTTGATCAAAATCAACACTACGTGCAGCCACCTGTACCACCACCAGCAGGTCGACCTCAGGTATATATTCGTAATGGTAGGCCTGCACCACCACCTCAGGTACGAGATGATGTCCATATTCCTAAACTGAAATTGAATATTCCACCATTTGAGGGTAGATATGTTCCTGATATATATCTTACTTGGGAGTTAGAAACTGAACAACGATTTACATGTTTACAATATCCTGAGGAGAGACGAGTTGCTGCTGCCGTTTGTGCTTTCACTAGTTTTGCATGTGTATGGTGGTCTGAACATTGTAGATTGTATCCTATTCCAACTACTTGGGCTGCTTTGAAAACTGCTATGCGTACGCGTTGGGTTCCACCATATTATCAACGTGAATTGCTTCAAAAATTGCAGCGTTTAAGACAAGGAAAAAATTCTGTAGAAGAATATTATCAGGAATTACAAACTGGCATGATTAGATGTGGTATTGTTGAGGAGAATGAAGCTATGCTTGCACGTTTTCTGGGTGGATTGAATAGAGAGATTCAGACCATTCTAGACTATAAGGAGTATACTAATATCACTCGTTTATTCCATCTTGCTTGTAAAGCTGAACGTGAAGTGCAGGATCGACAAGCATTGGGGCGAACTAACTTTTCTGCAGGCCGACCTTCATCATGGACACCACGTGCATCTTCTACTTCAACTGCACCAGCACCTCCATCCGGTGCCACCTCCAGCCGTGATACAAGAAAACATGCACAACCACCATTATCTGCCAAGAGCGCACCTGCGGGGCCTGCACAACGTTCTTCTTCTTCCATGGCATCAACAGGGCACACAAGTGATATTATTTGTCGTCGTTATAAGGGAGGAGGTCATTATGCGAGAGAATGCAAATCTCCGCGTGTGATGATTGCTACCGCGGATGGTGGATATGAGTCCGCTAGTGACTATGATGAGGAGACTTTGGCTCTTATTACACGTGAAGAACATGGTGGAGATGATTCTGGTCATGAGACGCAATACATGGCTCCTGAAGACGCTGACAGGTATGAATGTTTAGTTGCTCAACGTGTTTTGAGTGTGCAGGTCACACAAGCTGAGCAAAATCAGAGGCACAATTTGTTCCATACCAAGGGAGTTGTGAAGGAACGTTCTGTGCGCGTCATAATAGACGGAGGGAGCTGCAACAACTTGGCTAGCATGGAGATGGTGGAGAAGCTTTCTCTCACCACAAGACCACATCCACATCCTTACTACATCCAATGGTTCAACAACAGCGGCAAGGTTAAGGTAACACGTACTGTTCGTGTGCATTTTAGTATCTCTACATATGCTGATTATGTTGATTGTGATGTGGTACCTATGCAAGCATGTTCCTTATTACTTGGTAGACCATGGCAATTTGATAAAAATTCTATACACCATGGTAGAAACAATCACTATACTCTTGTTCATAAGGATAAAAATATTACTTTGCTTCCTATGACTCCTGATTCCATTTTGAAAGATGATATTAATAGAACTAATAAAGCACAACAGGAGAAGAATAAGAGTGAAAATCAGATTGTGGCAAAAGAATTTGAGCAACAAATGAAGCCTAATAATAAACCATCTAGTGTTGCTTCTGAAATTAAATTGAAAAGTGCATGTTTATTTGCCACCAAATCTGATATTGATGAGCTAGATTTCAGCAAATCTGTTTGCTATGCTTTTGTGTGCAAAGAGGCATTATTTTCATTCGAGGACGTGCCTTCCTCGATGATGAGGACATCAATACAATTGTTACACCCACAACCCCTGCTGCTATACATATTGGACCAATTACTAGAGCTCGTGCACGCCAACTAAATTACCAGGTACTTTCGTTTCTTGGTAATGATTCTAATGTTCATGAGAATATGATGCTGCCTAAATTGGATACATTTGTTTTGCTTACAAATGAAGGGCCTAGCTTGGAGAAGGATGAACATTGGAGCAAGAACAAGCATGGAGATGATGGCATGCGCAAGGGGAACAAGAACGGAGTTACAAGTGATGATTTCAGGACTTTGAAGCCACCATAATGGGTGCATGAAGCCTTGGACGAAATATACAAGATGCCACTTCATAAATTTCGTCCCGAGGCTATTTTAGGTGCTGCGTCACCTTATTATTGGGCCAGGCCCATGTAATTTCGAAATACATAAGTATAGGCTATTTTTAGAGTCCGTATCTGTGGGGAAACAAGAGATAGGGTTGATTTCGGACCTCTCCACCAAGGGCCACGAAATTCCCCCCTCTTCCTCCATATATACAGCCCTTAGGGCATCGTTTAGACTTTGGGTTTTGTTTAGATTAAAAGTTCGCCATAGCTGCAACTTCGCGTACTTCGTTTGTGTTCAACGACCAGACAAAGGCGTCACAGAACCCCACCTTGATCAATAAAGCTTTCATCTTATATTCGCAATATCCAGATTGCAATCTTAGTTTCTTGCTTGTTCTTCGTTTGCTCGCAGGAAACAGACCCTCGTGGTCAGGTTGATCGTGCTCCGGCGTGGTCAATAACCTCTCGGAGTTGGTTTAGCGATTGCTAAGGCGCGACGTCCTCGCACGTTCGTAGTCGGATCGTCAAGGTCGACTTCCACCAAAGCGATATCCATCATCTCATCGAAAGATCGGGACCCTCGCCTCTATCATGCCCTGAGAAAGAGATATGTGCAGCTCCTATCAGGATTTGTCGGCACATTCGGGCAGTGTTGCTGGATTTGTTTTAACTTGTCGAAGTGTCTTGAAGAACCGGGATGCCGAGTCTGATCGGAATGTCTCGGGAGGAGGTCTATTCCTTCGTTGACCGTGAGAGCTTGTCATGGGCTAAGTTGGGACACCCCTGTAGGGATTTGAACTTTCGAAAGCCGTGCCCGCGGTTATGGGCAGATGGGAATTTGTTAATGTCCGGTTGTAGATAACTTGAACCTTAACTTAATTAAAATGAATCAACAGTGTGAGTTACCGTGATGGTCTCTTCTCAGCGGAGTCCGGGAAGTGAACACGGTATTGGAGTAATGCTTGCGCAGGTTGTTCTCTAGATTCTCGTTCGCACTTTGCCCTCTCTTCTCGCTCTCTTTTGCGAACAGGATAGCCACCATATATGCTAGTCGCTTGCCGCAGCTCCACATATTTGCCTTGCCTTACCTATTAAGCTTGAATAGTCTTGATCGCGAGGGTGCGAGATTGCTGAGTCCCCGTGGCTCACAGATACTTCCAAAACCAGTTTGCAGGTGCCGACGTTACTGAGTAGGTGACGCAACCAAGCTCAAGGAGGAGCTCGATGAAGATCTTGTCCTTTGTGTTGTTTCGTTCTAGTTGATCACTAGTGGAGCCCAGTTGGGGTCGATCGGGGACCTTGTCGCATTGATGAGGACATCAATACCATTGTTACACCCACATCCCCTACTGTTACATATACTGGACCAATTACTAGAGCTCGCGCACGCCAATTAAATTACCAGGTACTTTCGTTTCTTGGTAATGATTCTAATGTTCATGAGATTATGATGCTGCCTAAATTGGATACATTTGTTTTGCTTACAAATGAAGGGCCTAGCTTGGAGGAGGATGAACATTGGAGCAAGAACACGCATGGAGTTGATGGCATGTGCAAGAGGATCAAGAACGGAGTTACAAGTGATGATTTCAGGACTTTGAAGCCGCCATAAGGAGTGCATGAAGCCTTGGACGAAATATACAAGATGCCACTTCATAATATTCGTCCATAGGCTATTCTAGGTGCTGCGTCACCTTATTAATGGGCCAGGCCCATGTAATTTCGAAATACTTAAGTATAGGCTATTTTTAGAGTCCGTATGTGTGGGGAAACAAGAGTTAGGGTTGGTTTCGGACCCCACCCTCAAGGGCCACGAAATTCCCCCCTCTTCCTCCATATATACAGCCCTTAGGGCGTCGTTTAGACTTTGGGGTTTTGTTTAGATTAAAAGTTCGCCATAGCTGCAACTTCGCGTACTTTGTTTGTGTCCAATGACCAGACCAAGACGTCACAGAACCCCACCTTGATCAATAAAGCTTTCATCTTATATTCGCAATATCCCGATTGCAATCTCAGTTTCTTGCTTGTTCTTCGTTTGCTCGCAGGAAACAGACCCTCGTGGTCAGGTTGATCGTGCTCCGGCGTGGTTAATAACCCTCGGAAGTTGGTTTAGCGATTGCTAAGGCGCGACGTCTCACACGTTCGTAGTCGGATCGTCAAGGTCGACTCCCACAGAAAACGATAGCCACCATCTCATCGAAACATCGGGACACCTTAGCCTCTATCAAGTGGTATCAGATTTCCAGGTTGCTCGGTGAGATTTTACAGTTTTTTGTATATTAGATCGAGTCTGTTCTTCATACCTACAGTCCACGAAAAAGCCAGAAAAAAATTAGGGTTAGTTCATCATATCCGAACCAATCTGAGCCTTTGCATAATCTTTTTAGGGTTTTTGCTTTGTTGAATTTGCGGTTGCATCGTCGTGTCAAGTTGCTGGTCTTAGAGTCTAGTCTTTTAGAGTTTCGAGTTCTGGTCATAAGTTGTCACGCCGCCGCCGCACCATCATCATCGCCCATCTACCACTTTTGCTTATCCGCCACCGCTCTGAATCCATATTCACATACCACCACCAATCCGTATCCATATACCACCACCAATCTGTATCCATATACCACCACCGCTACCATATACCACCACCGCTGCCATATACCACAACCATATATCCACCGCCAATCCGAGTTCTTCTCATATTAGGTTTGCTCTTGAGATCAATCTACATTCTGATTCGTGTTTCCTTGCCTGCGTAGATCTCGGAAAAAAAAGAGTCTGGAGACCCCCGGGCAGTTTTTAGGCCAAAATTTTCACGGGCAAATTTTTTTCCCTATTCTATTTTTAGGCTTTTCTGAGTCTTTTGAGCCACGTGCCATCATAGTGATTTTTTGTCGCACTTTTTCGTCGTCGCTGCCCTGATTTCCGAAAAAGAAGTGAAAAAAATTTCCGTGCCCATCCTATCAGTTTGACGAGGGAAGAGTTTTGAGACACTCGCCATTATAGTGATTTTTCACAAAAAAAGAGCGCAAAAAAAAGGAGAGCAAAAAAAAGAGCGAAAAAAAAGAGTTCCAGAGTGTGCTTTTCCCTTATTTACGTGCAGCGCCGTGATTTTGTTAGTGTTCTAGGCTCGCGTCTCTAGCACGGTCTAGCCTAGGACCAGCACAGTACCGTCGTTGAGCGTTTATTCAACTTTGCATCTCTGAATTGATTAGTGCTGACCCTTTTTGCTACCATACTATAAGCCTTCCCAGCTCCACCTACATCTACGTCGTGCGTTTGACTCTCCCTGGCAATCGCTCTATCCAAGCTTTTGAGAGTTTTGACTACAACGGTTGCCGATCACCGCCTGCTGGTGGGTAAGAACTGGTAAGAATTTGAGATTTGCTTGACGGATTTGTGACACCCGCCACCACCACCACTTGTTAGTAGTCTGTAGGATCATATTCTTGTGTGTTTCTATTGCTGCTAACCATGCCAGGATCACAAGCCGACGAGACTGACTGGGAGAACTTTACGAACAAGGAGCTTCATGATACGTTTCAGCAAATGATGAGTGGACAGGTGCACTATGTGATAAACAGATTTGAAGAGGCCATGGAGAAGATAGATGGCATGGAGAAGACGTTTGAAACAAAGCTCGATAACAAGTTTGCTGAATTGCTTTCGCGTTTTCCACCACCACCACCGGCTGCTCCTGCCGCACCTCTGCAACAACAGCAACAACATCGACTACCTCCACGTCGGGAAACAGCCCTCCGCCAAGTGAGCCATGTCCCTCTTCAGTCAAGCCAAACTGCTGGTGCTGCTGTTGATACTTCTGTGGCTCCTACTGCTTATGTGGAGGAGGATGATTATGTGGGAGATTATGAGGATGAGGTTGATCAAAATCAAAACTACGTGCCACCACCAGCACAGCAACCACCAGGTCGTCCACATGCAAATAATGGCAATGGTAGGGCTCACCCTCAGGTACGAGATCATGACCATCTCCCTAAACTAAAATTGAATATTCCACCATTTGAGGGTAGATATGTTCCTGATATATATCTTACTTGGGAGTTAGAAACTGAACAACGATTTACATGTTTACAATATCCCGAGGAGAGACGTGTTCCTGCTGCTGTTTGTGCATTCACTAGTTTTGCATGTGTTTGGTGGTCTGAGCGTTGTAGATTATATCCTATTCCGGCTACTTGGGCTGCTTTGAAAACTGCTATGCGTACTCGTTGGGTTCCACCATATTATCAACGTGAATTACTTCAAAAATTGCAGCGCTTAAGACAGGGAAAAAATTCTGTAGAAGAATATTATCAGGAATTACAAACTGGCATGATTAGATGTGGTATTGTTGAGGAGAATGAAGCTATGCTTGCACGTTTTATGGGTGGATTAAATAGAGAGATTCAGACGATTCTAGAGTATAAGGAGTATACTAATATCACTCGTTTATTCCATCTTGCTTGTAAAGCTGAACGTGAAGTGCAGGATCGACAGGCATTGGCGCGGACTAACTTTTCTGCAGGTCGACCTTCATCATGGACACCACGTGCATCATCTACTTCCACACATTCTGCTACACCGGCGCCTCCGTTGGCTGCCACCTCCAACCGTGATACAATAAAGCAGGCACAATCACCACTATCTGCCAAGAGCACACCTTCTGGGCCTGCAAAGAGCTCTTCTTCATTCATGGCATCAATAGGGCAAACACATGATATTATTTGTCGATGTTGCAAGGGTGGAGGTCATTATGCGAGAGAATGCCCATCTAAGCGTGTGGTGATTGTTACTGAGGATGGTGGGTATGAGTCCGCTAGTGACTATGATGAGGAGACCTTGGCTCTTATTACACGTGAAGAACACGGTGGAGACGATTCTGATCATGAGACGCAATACATGGCTCCTGAAGATGCTGACAGGTATGAATGTTTAGTTGCTCAACGTGTTTTGAGTGTGCAGGTTACACAAGCTGAGCAAAATCAGAGGCATAACTTGTTCCATACAAAGGGAGTTGTGAAGGAACGTTCTGTTCGCGTGATCATAGATGGAGGGAGCTGCAATAACTTGGCTAGCATGGAGATGGTGGAGAAGCTATCTCTCACCACAAGACCACATCCACATCCTTACTACATCCAATGGTTCAACAACAGCGGCAAGGTTAAGGTAACACGTACTATTCGTGTGCATTTTAGTATCTCTACATATGCTGATTATGTTGATTGTGATGTGGTACCTATGCAAGCATGTTCCTTATTACTTGGTAGACCATGGCGATTTGATAAAAATTCTGTTCACCATGGTAGAAACAATCAGTATACTCTTGTTCATAATGATAAAAATATTACTTTGCTTCCTATGACTCCTGATTCCATTTTGAAAGATGATATTAATAGAGCTAATAAAGCAAAACAGGAGACAAATAAGAGTGAAAATCAGATTGTGGCAAAAGAATTTGAGCACCAAATGAAGCCTAATAATAAACCATCTACTGTTGTTTCTGAAATTAAATTGAAAAGTGCATGTTTACTTGCCACCAAATCTGATATTGATGAGCTAGATTTTAGCAAATCTGTTTGCTATGCTTTTGTGTGCAAAGAGGCATTATTTTCATTCGAGGGCGTGCCTTCCTCTTTGCCCCCTGTTGTCACTAACATTTTGCAGGAGTTCGCTGACGTCTTTCCACAAGACGTGCCACCGAGATTACCACCTATTCGAGGGATTGAGCATCAAATTGACTTAATTCCCGGTGCTTCGCTACCCAACCGTGCACCATACCGTACCAATCCAGAGGAGACGAAGGAGATTATGCGTCAAGTACAAGAACTGCTCGACAAAGGTTATATACGTGAATCCCTTAGTCCTTGTGCTGTTCCTATCATTTTAGTGCCGAAAAAGGATGGCACGTCGCGTATGTGCGTTGATTGTAGGGGCATTAATAATATTACTATTCGTTATCGTCATCCTATTCCTAGGCTAGATGATATGCTTGATGAATTGAGTGGCTCTACAATATTCTCCAAAGTTGATTTGCGTAGTGGATACCATCAAATTCGTATGAAATTGGGTGATGAATGGAAAACAACATTTAAAACTAAGTTTGGATTATATGAGTGGTTAGTCATGCCTTTTGGGTTAACTAATGCACCTAGTACTTTCATGAGGTTAATGAACGAAGTTTTACGTGCTTTCATTGGACGATTTGTGGTAGTTTACTTTGATGACATATTGATTTATAGCAAATGTTTGGAGGAACATTTGGAACATTTACGTGATGTTTTTATTGCTCTACGTGATGCACGTTTGTTTGGAAACCTTGGAAAGTGCACCTTTTGCACCGACCGAGTATCTTTTCTTGGCTATGTTGTTACTCCACAGGGAATTGAAGTTGATAAAGCCAAGATTGAAGCTATTGAGAGTTGGCCGCAGCCCAAAACGGTCACACAAGTGAGGAGTTTCCTTGGCCTCGCTGGTTTCTATAGGCGTTTTGTGAGAGATTTCAGCACCATTGCTGCACCTCTCAACGAGCTTACAAAGAAGGATGTGCCTTTTGTTTGGGGTACCGCACAGGAAGAAGCCTTCACGGTATTGAAAGATAAGTTGACACATGCTCCTTTACTCCAACTTCCTAATTTCAATAAGACTTTTGAGCTTGAATGTGATGCTAGTGGAATTGGATTAGGAGGTGTGTTATTACAAGATGGAAAACCTGTTGCATACTTTTCTGAAAAATTGAGTGGGCCTAGTTTGAACTATTCTACTTATGATAAAGAATTATATGCTCTTGTTCGGACCTTAGAAACATGGCAACATTATTTATGGCCCAAGGAATTTGTTATACATTTTGATCATGAATCTTTGAAACACATTAAATGTCAAGCAAAACTGAACCGTAGACATGCTAAATGGGTCGAATTCATTGAGACTTTCCCTTATGTCATTAAACACAAGAAGGGTAAAGAAAATGTTATTGCTGATGCCTTGTCTCGTCGTTATACTATGCTTTCACAACTTGACTTTAAAATATTTGGTTTGGAGACCATCAAAGATCAATATGTTCATGATGCTGAATTTAAAGATGTATTGCAGAATTGTAAGGAAGGGAGAACTTGGAACAAGTTCGTTCTTAACGATGGATTTGTGTTTCGTGCTAACAAGCTATGCATTCCAGCTAGCTCCATTCGTCTTTTGTTGTTGCAGGAGGCGCATGGAGGAGGATTAATGGGACACTTTGGCGTCAAGAAGACGGAGGATATACTTGCTACACATTTCTTTTGGCCAAAGATGAGACGGGATGTTGAGCGTTTTGTTGCTCGCTGCAGTACATGTCAAAGAGCTAAGTCACGACTCAATCCTCATGGTTTATATATGCCTTTGCCTGTACCTAGTGTTCCTTGGGAGGATATATCTATGGACTTTGTTTTAGGTTTACCTCGAACAAAGAAGGGGAGGGATAACATATTTGTTGTCGTGGATAGGTTCTCGAAAATGGCACACTTTATACCATGTCATAAAAGCGATGATGCTGTTAATGTTGCTGATTTGTTCTTTCGTGAAATTATTCGCTTATATGGTGTGCCAAATACTATTGTTTCAGATCGTGATACTAAATTTCTTAGCCCCTTTTGGAGATGTTTATGGGCTAAGTTGGGGACTAAGCTGCTTTTTAGTACTACTTGTCACCCCAAACTGATGGACAAACTGAAGTAGTCAATAGAACATTGTCTACTTTGCTTAGGGCTGTTTTGAAGAATAACAAGAAAATGTGGGAAGAATGTTTGCCTCATATTGAATTTGCTTATAATCGTTCATTGCATTCTACTACTAAGATGTGCCCTTTTGAAATTGTGTATGGTTTCCTACCTCGTGCACCTATTGATTTGTTGCCTCTTCCATCTTCAGAGAAGGTTAATTTTGATGCTAAAGAACGTTCTGAGTTGATTTTAAAAATGCATGAGTTAACTAAGGAAAACATTGAGCGTATGAATGCTAAATATAAACTTGCTGGAGATAAGGGTAGAAAACATGTTGTGTTTGCGCCTGGAGATCTTGTTTGGTTACATTTGCGTAAAGATAGATTTCCTAATCTGCGCAAATCAAAGCTAATGCCACGTGCCGATGGTCCTTTTAAGGTGTTAGAGAAAATAAATGATAATGCATATAAACTTGAGCTACCTGTCGATTTTGGGGTTAGTCCCACTTTTAACATTGCAGATTTGAAGCCTTATTTGGGTGAGGAAGATGCGCTTCCGTCGAGGACGACTTCATTTCAAGAAGGGGAGGATGATGAGGACATCAATACCATTGTTACACCCATAGCCCCTACTGGTACATATACTGGACCAATTACTAGAGCTCGTGCACGCCAATTAAATTACCAGGTACTTTTGTTTCTTGGTAATGATTCTAATGTTGATGAGATTACGATGCTGCCTAAATTGGATACATTTGTTTTGCTCACAAATGAAGGGCCTAGCTTGGAGAAGGATGAACATTGGAGCAAGAACACGCATGGAGTTGATGGCATGCGCAAGGGGATCAAGAACGGAGTTACAAGTGATGATTTCAGGACTTTGAAGCCGCCATAAGGAGTGCATGAAGCCTTGGACGAAATATACAAGATGCCACTTCATAATATTCGTCCATAGGCTATTCTAGGTGCTGCGTCACCTTATTAATGGGCCAGGCCCATGTAATTTCGAAATACTTAAGTATAGGCTATTTTTAGAGTCCGTATGTGTGGGGAAACAAGAGTTCGGGTTGGTTTCGGACCCCACCCTCAAGGGCCACAAAATTCCCCCCTCTTCCTCCATATATACAGCCCGTAGGGTGTCGTTTAGACTTTGGGGTTTTGTTTAGATTAAAAGTTCGCCATAGCTGCAACTTCGCGTACTTCGTTTGTGTCCAACGACCAGACCAAGACGTCACAGAACCCCACCTTGATCAATAAAGCTTTCATCTTATATTCACAATATCCTGATTGCAATCTCAGTTTCTTGCTTGTTCTTTGTTTGCTCGCAGGAAACAGACCCTCGTGGTCAGGTTGATCGTGCTCCGGCATGGTCAATAACCCTCAGAAGTTGGTTTAGCGATTGCTAAGGCGCGACGTCTCGCACGTTCGTAGTCGGATCGTCAAGGTCGACTCCCACAGAAAATGATAGCCACCATCTCATCGAAACATCGGGACACCTTAGCCTCTATCACACATTTGGGGTTCTTCTTTTATTTTGGTTCCGTAGTCGGACTTTGATTGTATTTGGATGATGTAATGCTTTATTCATGTATTGTGTGAAGTGGCAATTGTAAGCCAACTATGTATCTCTTTCCCTTATGTATTACAGGGTTGTGTGAAGATTACCTCACTTGCGACATTGCTTTCAATGCAGTTATGCCTGTAAGTCGTGCTTCGACACGTGGGAGATATAGCCGCATCGAGGGCGTTACACTTGTCAACCTTCAATGCCCATGAAAGGTACTCTTCGGGACCGTTGCTTCCGTTGAACTTGGGCATGGTGAACTTGAGTTTGCCATAACGTTGCTCTTTATTGTGTTGGGGTCGGGGATGATGACACCCATGTTGTTGATGATTGTGCAACTCGTGGTGCTCTTGGCGCGGAGGGTTGTTATCGTCATGTTGTTCTTGTCGTGGAGGATCTCCAATGTCTTCATGCTCTTGATTGACTTGTTGTTCTTGGCGAGCTTGTGGAGGAGCTTGTCGAGCTCGAGGAGGAACTTGTCGATGCACGCGAGCTTGAAATCTTCGTTCTTGAATTTCTTGGCGAAATGCTTCCTCTTGTTCACGGGCTTGTCGGCTTCGGTCGGCAACGGCTCGACTCGAATCGCGTAGAGCTTGTTGCACCGCAAGTGCTTGAGCGTCACGGAGTTGTTGTTCTTGATGTTGTACCTCGGCATCTTGAGCATTTTGGTGTAGACGCGCTCGCTCTTCCTCTTCATGTTGGTGTTGTCGTTGCCGTTCTCGTGCTAGCGCAAAGGCCTCTTGAGTTTGACATAGTCGGCGCTCTTGAGAGTCCGTGTCTCGTAGGGGATTGAGGCTTGCTTGACGGTCGGTGCGCGCAGCTCGACGAAGAGTGTTCGATGTCGGTGTACTTGAGCTGGAGAGGGTGAAGTCGGAGTGGCGGCTTGAACGGCTCCTTCTTGAAGTGGAAGACGAGCGGTTCAGCAACAAAGCATGAATTTCGTCCATCCTTGCATCATTCTCCTGCTTGTGATCGTCGAGCTCGTGGTCGAAGTAGTCCCCTGTATGTTGCTCGGAAAGTCGCAAGTCGGCGGCAAGGTTGTCGATGCGTTCACTCATAGCTTGTTGCTCTTGATGCAAAGCACGTTGTGCACCAAAGAGGTGACTCTTGGTGACGAAGGAGTTCATGTCGTCGTCTTGCTCCATGAAGAGTGGATTGGTAGAAGTACTTGGCCTATCCATCATTCCAAGACAAATGTGAGTGGTAGAAAGAGAAGAACGAGTACCAAATGTACCTTGACCGAAGTTGAAAGTGGGTCGAGGATCACTCCAAAGTAGGACAAGGAAATAGCACAATTGGTATGAGTTCTTGTCGGTTTGTCATACCTACACAAGTAAAAGCTTTTGGTGGAGCTTGGTTAGGATGGTGGCACAAAATTTGATGCAATTTTAAGTGAGCTTCAATAATGTTGGAAAAGATTCGCAAGATGCAATGTAACAAGTAGACCAAGCATATAAGGTACACGGAAACACATACGCAAAAAGATAAGTGGGGTTGTGCAACCAAGGGTGAGCCAAAATGTGGAATCCACAAAAATGCTCTTGTTGCACAACACTAGAGAGACGCTAGCACAATTGCACAATAGGCGGATACAAGAACTTGTGCACAACCTACTTAACAAAAATGCAACGACTTCTATCCCAAATATGTTCTATGCAAGGTGTTGCTATGATATGATCCAAGATGATCGAGTATGACAATATTAATGTTGAAAGATGCTATGGTTCTTGCTTAAAAGCTCTTTGCTTATCTTTTCTCTTTGCTTAAAAGCTTGTTTGGCTCTTTGATGTTTGAGCTCTTTTCTCACGCAATGCTTGACGAACCAAGATAGCAAATGAGTATGCGATGACAACTTTGTGACATAAGAGATGATACCAAGATATGCAACAATGATGTATGTATGCTATGGGAAGTATGATCACTAATCTGCACAAGTCTCGTTGCCGGCAATACTCAATGGCTAGTCTCGATGGGTAAGCAACGCAAAGGAGTAAGGCTATGATGGCTATCAATGTAATGGCAAGAATGATATGTCCAATACCAAGATGAGGTTACCGGTCTTGCTTCCGGTATGGTGTAAAAATGGTGGCATGAATACCAAGTCGTAGTCGAGGTGGTCGTTGTTGATGACGCGTTCGTGGCGAAGATGAGCGGCGGTGATGTCGATGTCGAACCGTACCTAGATAGCCGAAACACAAAAGGATACGGTACCGCAACTCAAATTCTCAAACCTCGAAGTAGAAATTGTGTCGGAGAGCGAAACGGTCCAAAAATGGTTGAGTTATGCGGAAGTATATATGGTATATGGTGAGCACCGGAACAAAATTTGGTGGAAATTGGGGCGGTGGATGGGTATGTGGCTGCCAGGGGCCGGATGTCCGGGCGGGGCCGGATGTCCGGGCTCTACGGGCCGGATGTCCGGGCTCTAGATCCGGGGATGAACGGGATGAACACCGCGTGGGGAGGTTAAATCCGGGCGAAAATTCGGAGGAATTTGTGGAAGGAAATTGGGGGAAAAAGGATGGTAAGCTAGATCAACTCAAAACAAAGCAAATCCACGGATCCAAACCAACAAAATCTCAACACACCAACAAATCACAAAAAAAAATTGGGGCTATTTTTGGTGGGGAATTTTCGAATTAGGATGAAAAACAACAAAACAAGGCTAGAAACACAACGGGGAGGCTCCGAAATCGTGATCAACGTGGCTCTAGATACCAAGATGATGTAGGGTAGAACCCTAATCACCCGATCTTTCATGAAACGAGCGGATCCCGCGAAGAACACGAGGAACACAAGGAGGGAAACGGGGGAAATCACAAGGGGAAACACAAGAGGAACACTCAAACTAACAAGAACAAGTCACACATGTGCTAGATCCTCGGATACATAGAACAATACACGGTCCACGGACAACTAGGGACGATACAAAGGGTAACCGATTCTTCTCCGTGAGGAGGTCTTGATGTTCTCCCCTAAAGAGGGGTCTTGAATCCGCTTGGGGGATCTTCTCCGGTGGAGGCTCGAATCTCCGAGGAGAAGGTAACCAAGTGGATGAGCAAAGCTCTCTCACAAATATGAGCTAAACATTTGCTAACCCTAGATAGTTGTACGGGATAGAGTATATATAGTCTAGGGGGAGAAGGGGATACACGGGCCTCGGCCCTTTACTGTGCGCAGACAGGGAGGCCGGACGTCCGGGCGTTGGGCCGGATGTCCGAGCATTCAGGCGATGCCGGATGTCCGGGCTGGGGGGCCGGATGTCCGGGCTAGAGCGGTGACATTTGTTGCTCTCGGGTTCGGAGCGGCCGGATTTCCGGGCCGGTGGCCGGATGTCCAGGAGCTCGGGAGGGGCCGGATGTCCGGGCTGCCGGGGCCGGATGTCCGGGGCCTGTAGCCTTCTGCGGCTGGGTTGCTGTAGAGGAAGGCGCTCCAGGGGCCGGATGTCCGGGGCCTTGGCCAGATGTCAGGGACTGGGAGATGCTCTTGGCTCCTTCCGTTGGTTCTCCTCATCCGTGGACTTCGGGATTTGTACATCTTCATGCGCATCTTCGGGAGGACCTTCTTGGTACCTAATCATGCACAACACCTCGGACTTTGGTAGTAGCCATGTCTCATGCATATAAAGTGGAAGTTCGGAGAGGAGTGGGTTCACCTTATCTTCGATAGCTTTGGCTCGGGCTCGTGTCATTGGTCCAAGTGGTGCCGTTGGAGGTGTGGGTGGGGATGATCTTGGGATGCTCCGCATCACCAGTTGCATTCCTGATGTTGAAAAAAGGCCTGTGTAGTACAATACAACCTAACATGGTGTGACAACCTGTTTTTTTGCCCTCCTTTATTGGCCCCATTTTCATTTGGTTTGATTTTGAAATTTGGAGATTTTGAATCTTTTCATATGGACTTAAACACTCGGCTACCTTTGGCTTTCACCCAAGTGCCTCATTTCCCCCTCTAATCATCATTCACTCTCTTGTTCTACCCAAAATAATATTTGGAATATTTTTCTTTTATGAAAAATATTCATTTTCCCCTCCAAAACCCTAGCTAGTTAAATGAGCTCCAAAGCAACCCAATTTTTCTTGCCCACAAAAATCTGAGAAAATTCACAAATATTCTTTGAACCCTAGGGCACCTTCCCGAGCAAAAATATTGTGCCACTTTTTGGAATATTTTTGCTACAGAAAATATTTCCTGTTCTGGACAGAAATGGTGGTTTCTACAGCAACTACCATTTTACTTGCTCCATTGTGCCTCATTTTTCTTGTGCATCATCACCTTAGTAGATGATTGCTAGCCTCCAAAGCACAGCCTCCAACTCCTAGCCATTCAACCTCTGTAACCTCTCAAAGTTACTGATCAGAAACTTACCTAATGTGTGAAATCTTTTCTACTGCACTTGGAGTCAAACCAAAGCATGGTAATCTTCAAAACTACCACGAACAACAAGCCAGACATGATCTTTGGACGTTGCTCAGCCTGAGGGCAGAGTTCATCCAGTGACCACGCGTGTCCATGATGCCAGCCTGCGTGTCGACGCGCTCTGAGTGCCGCCGAGCACTCTGTTTCGCGTGTGCTCGCTTCCCTGACTGCCGTGGCGTGCCAAACCGCGCCACCATCCTCGTCTCAACTCTCTTAACTCCCCCTGGCACTCGCCGCCGCCGGTGCTTGCCGCAGCGAGCACGGGCGCGGTCCGGCCAACATAACAGTGCGGTGCGCAATGTGCTCGTCGCCGTCTCCTCGATCTTGTGCTCATCTCCATTTGCCCACATTCCCCGCGTGAGCTGCGTCGCCTTCTCCTTCTCTCACTGACGCCGCTTGTCGCCGGGCGTAGTGTCCTGGTGTCGTCGGCAGAGCCCGATCCACTCCTCGCCGCTCGCCTATAAATGGAGCCACCCCCAGCCTCATCGATCACCATCCTCCACTCCCACACACTCCACAAACGTGTAGATAGCCGTAGCCTGGCCGGGCAGGCCGCGGGCCGCCGTCCCCGAGCTCAAGCTCGCCGGCGATCCTCTCGGGTCGCCATGGTAGCTCCAGCCTCTCCCAGGCCTGGGCGACCCTTCCAGAGCCTCCGCCGCTCTTCGGTGAACCCGTTCCGACCACTTAGAGTCCCTAGAGTAGCCGTAGTTCATCGTCGTCTTCGTCTCCGACGACCTCCGCTCTCTGCCTCCGCTTGCGAGGTCGAATCCGATGCCGTCCGGCAACCCCTAGCTATGCTACGTGTACGGGCAGGTGCACCTCGATCCCCTCTCTCGATCCCGCCCTCTTGTTTTGGCCAAGGAGCCCTCGTCGCCGGCGTGAGCTCTGGCGAAGCTGCAACCCCCTCTGTTTCCTTCTCCCCCTCCACCTCACCTGACTAGCGGGGCCCGCTAGTTAGCCACTCAGTATGCGCGCGAAGCGGTACGAGTGGTGGCGCCCCGAGGCTTTACGCCTTCGACGTCACCCCCTAGTTTGATTTATCTAAATTCAAATTCAATTAATTTCCAGAGAGCTTCAAACAGCTATAACTCTTCAACCATAAGTCCAAATGAATTGATTCTTTTTTGCATTGTGTTCTTTGCAAAGAAATCTAACAGCTCATCAAAAATGAGATTTTTCTGACCTGTCTAGAATTTCTGGTGATTTTCAGAAGGGTTGTTGATTTTTTCTTCTTGTGTTTAAAATTATTTTCAAAGGGTGAGGCTTGTCTTGAGGATCACCAGAGGGCTTGTGAACCTCATCTGCACTAAGGCAAGCCACAACAACATTTTCATGGTGCCATTTCAATATTTATGATTTTCTTACTTGAATGAAAGAGTTAAACTATGCATTTAAATAACTATTATGTTATTGATATTCTGTTAAGTACTTGTTTTAGTTAATATGCTTGATTTACAGAATGTTTGAAACTAAATTAGTTGGTAAAGAAAATAGGATTCATTTGTGATGACAAAAGAATAATTTTGTTATGCATTGGAGTAATTACTTGAAGTTATTTTCTTGCATGAGTAAAATAATAAAAATTTGCTAGAAAATATTCTGTTTAAAGTGAGGATTATTTTAACCAGAAAAGTGGCATGAGTTGTTGATGTTTATGCTTAGTGTGAATAAAGTGGACTCAGTCATTTCCGTTAATATGTGATGCACATGTTAGTGTTGCATTTCATGGCATACTATGACACCGGTTATTTTTTGTCGGAGTAATGGGCCACGGGTAGGCTAACCCAAGCCCCAGAACCTTTCGAGACATCGGGGCAAGCTGCGCCCCTCAAGACCCCAGGACGAGGAGCCGCCTTCTGAGAAGTCGGCGGCAAGGCGACCGACTGCCCACTCGCGGCCGAGTCCCGGGGACGACTTCAGAATAAGCCGACTCCTGACTAGCGACTTCCAGAAAAGCCGGCTTTGGGAAGTCGGCTCGTGACTCCAACAAACCCCCTGTCCTCATCAAGAGGGACGGGACAGGGGAGTGGCTACAGTGAAGACTGCTCCCACCCCTTTCCAGAGGCAGGCATGGCTACAGTACATCGTACTCGCGGAGATCTCCGTGCGGCGTGGCACTGTTGGCATGCCAGCCCTGCCATCAGCACCGGTGGACCAAATCCTGCGCCCACGACGGCTTGTCCGTACGACCTTGGGGCAACGGATCCCACCAGCCAGCGGGACCCCAAAAGACGGCAAGTGCGCCACCAGTCGGACTCGTTGGGAGTCGCCCCCCGGGAGTCGGCCAGCTCCTCCCCCGGGGCCCACGCGCCATTAACCAGATGTGATGGAGAGTGGCAATAGTGATCGCCCACCAGGCGGCGGGGCTGTTGCCACGACTCCATGACGAAGCCCGCGTCATTAGAAGCACGGCTACAGTAATCAGCAGCCGGCAAGACCCGCCCGCGGCGGACGCGGCCTGTTGGCTCCGTACCTAGCCAGTCGGCAGGGCCCACCAGTCGGCGGGCCCCACCAGTCGGCAGAGAAGACGGAGGCCGGAGGCACTGACGGCTGGGCCCGCGCCCAGCCGGATTACCATTGTACCCCTAGGGGGTATGATGAGGACATCAATACAATTGTTACACCCACAGCCCCTGCTGCTATACATACTGGACCAATTACTAGAGCTCGTGCACGCCAATTAAATTACCAGGTACTTTCGTTTCTTGGTAATGATTCTAATGTTCATGAGAATATGATGCTGCCTAAATTGGATACATTTGTTTTGCTTACAAATGAAGGGCCTAGCTTGGAGAAGGATGAACATTGGAGCAAGAACAAGCATGGAGATGATGGCATGCGCAAGGGAAACAAGAACGGAGTGACAAGTGATGATTTCAGGACTTTGAAGCCACCATAATGGGTGCATGAAGCCTTGGACGAAATATACAAGATGCCACTTCATAAATTTCGTCCCGAGGCTATTTTAGGTGCTGCGTCACCTTATTATTGGGCCAGGCCCATGTAATTTCGAAATACATAAGTATAGGCTATTTTTAGAGTCCGTATGTGTGGGGAAATAAGAGATACGGTTGATTTCGGACCCCTCCACCAAGGGCCACGAAATTCCCCCCTCTTCCTCCATATATACAGCCCTTAGGGCATCGTTTAGACTTTGGGTTTTGTTTAGATTAAAAGTTCGCCATAGCTGCAACTTCGCGTACTTCGTTTGTGTTCAACGACCAGACAAAGGCGTCACAGAACCCCACCTTGATCAATAAAGCTTTCATCTTATATTCGCAATATCCAGATTGCAATCTTAGTTTCTTGCTTGTTCTTCGTTTGCTCGCAGGAAACAGACCCTCGTGGTCAGGTTGATCGTGCTCCGGCGTGGTCAATAACCTCTCGGAGTTGGTTTAGCGATTGCTAAGGCGCGACGTCCTCGCACGTTCGTAGTCGGATCGTCAAAGTCGACTTCCACCAAAGCGAAATCCACCATCTCATCGAAAGACGGGACACCTTTGCCTCTATCAGGGTAGGCCTATATAAACCCCCCAGGGCACCCATGCAAAGGGTTGGAATCCATTAGCTCTAGACCAGATCATATAGGAGGGAGAGAGCTAGCCTTGCCCTCTCCTGCCTCCAGGAAACACCTCAAGGAGCAATCGTGTAAACACTTTGCCATAGTGATCATGCGGAGACCCCGTAGAGCAGCAGTAGGGGTATTATCTCCCCGGAGAGCCCTGAAGCTGGGTAAGATTCGCCGGCGTGCATGTCTACGTCTCATACCGTTTCCAGGCACCGGCGACGTTCTACTCTCCCCCACCATGATAAGCCATCCTTTGGCATATGTCGCACCCAACCCCCGACATTTGGCGCCCACCGTGGGGCCTGGTGCACCATCGTCCGGAGACCTATTCTGGACGGGAACCCTTTTCCTCCCTGGCGAGCACAGCCAGCCAGGCACGCCAGACGGAGTTTGCGCCGACGCGTTGCACGGCGTTGAGATCGCCTGTGCCGCTAGCCGCCTCGCCGAACTTGTCGGCGAGGTTCGCATCTCCGACGAACCTGCATCCGACGCAGGCACCGGCGGCTCCGAGAACCTCCTCGCAGGCCTCCTCGATCAACTCCACGTCGCCGGCGAGCCTGCTGTAGACTTGGAGTCTGTAGGTTCCACCGACCCGATGCTGGTCGACTTCGACACTGCGTCGCTCGACGCGTTCCCCACTAATGTGGTGGTCTATGACGAACCTCTCCCTCGCGCGGAGAGCGACAGAAGCACCATCACCGAGGTGCTCGTCATCAGTCATGACGAGCTTCCCGGCGGAGGAGTGCATGATCCGCTTGGCGTGGCACTACAAGACCTGACTGCGCTCATTCCGGAAGACGCTGACGCGGAGACGTTGGAGGCGCGCCGCCTTCAGCTCGTCGAAGGTGCAAAGAAGCTGGCTAGCATGAGACGCTTGTCAAAAGCCTACCAGCGAGAGATGGATTGCGCTGTTGGTGGCTCGCCAGCCCCGGCTGGGTCCAGCCATCTTGGCACGGTCCAGCAGCGCGACGCAGCCATCGCCGACCTGTTCGGGGCAAGACGCCCTGTGTACGCTACACCTGTGGAGAACATTCGAGCCGCCCAGGCGGCGGCGGACGAGCTGGACAATTTCGAGGGCGAAGAGCGTCGCCTGATGATGGAGCAAGTCTAGCGGCTCCTCGACGCGGCTACCACGCAGAACGAGGCCGGCTGCGGCACAGAGGCGCCGCAGCGGCAAAACGACGACCTTCGCCAAGACCAAGGCGCGACGTCTCGGACGCCGACTGGCGGTGCCCGAGGAAGAAAGGACAAGGATCCGACTATCAGCCACAGTCGGACTCACATTACCATAGAGCGCGACCGAGACGGCTGCCCGAGAGCAGTGGAACGACGGGACGACTGTCCGCCTCCTCCTCCTCGCAAGGAAAGGCGAATCTCCCCGCCGCCTGTTGATCATCCGACTCTCGGCGACCGCCTTGGCCGCCGAGAGGGAGTTGGGGAAAACGACGCCCGCCACCGGATCGACCGGCTTCACCGATCCCTGGCGCTGGAAGAAGAAGACGAGTTGGGTCCACCTTGCTTCGAGCCCCGCATTTGAGACGAGCCCTTTCCCAAAGGGTTCACGCTCCCAAGAGACACGCCCAAGTACACCGGCTCCGTGAAGCCGGAAGACTGGCTAGTCGACTACTCCATGGCTGTCAGTATAGCGAACGGCAACAAGCGTGTCGCCGTAAAATACGTTCTGCTCATGCTCCAGGGCACGGCCCGGACATGGCGGAACAGCCTGAAGCCCCGCAACATCAACAGCTGGGTCGACTTCACCGAAGCATTCATCCGCAACTTCACCAGCACGTACAAGCGTCCTCCCAAGCCTCGTCAGCTCTCCTTGTGCATGCAAGGTCCCGACGAGTCGACTTGCGACTACCTCACGCGTTGGGCCGAGCTTCGGAACTCCTGCGAGGGCACGCACGAGGTGCAGGCTATCGAGTACTTCACCACCGGGTGTAGAGAAGGCACCCTCCTCAAGCACAAGCTCCTCTGCGACGAGCCACAAACCCTCAACGAGCTGCTGATCATAGCAGACAAGTACACCACGGCCGACTCCTCCATGAAGGCGGAGATTCAAGTCAGCGCAACTGGCAAAGTGGCCCCTCAAGCTCCAAGAACTCCGGCGGGAGATGCCAGTCGGCGACAACAGTAGAGCGACCACAAGCACAAGGCCCCGCAGCCGGCTTCCAGCAGCCGACAGGTCGCGACGGTTGAAGCCCAGCAGCCGGATGGGCAGCCTCCGCCCAAGCGACAGAAAGGTGGCAAGCCCAACTGGTTGCCGGCCTTCTCATACGAGCAGACTCTGGATGGACCTTGCAAGTTCCATAGCGGCGCAAAGCCGTTGAATCACTGATAGAGGCAAAGGTGTCCCGTCTTTCGATGAGATGATGGATATCGCTTTGGTGGCAGTCGACTTTGACGATCCGACTACGAACGTGTGAGGACGTCGCACCTTAGCAATCGCTAAACCAACTCCGAGAGGTTATTGACCACGCCGGAGCACGATCAACCTGACCACGAGGGTCTGTTTCCAGCGAGCAAATAAAGAACAAGCAAGAAACTGAGATTGCAATCTGGATATTGCGAATATAAGATGAAGGCTTTATTGATCAAGGTGGGGTTCTGTGACGCCTTTGTCTGGTCGTTGAACACAAACGAAGTACGCAAAGTTGCAGCTATGGTGAACTTTTAATCTAAACAAAACCCGCCGTATAAACGATGCCCTAAGGGCTGTATATATGGAGGAAGAGGGGGGGAATTTCGTGGCCCTTGGTGGAGGGGTCCGAAATCAACCCTATCTCTTGTTTCCCCACACATACGTACTCTGAAAATAGCCTATACTTATGTATTTCGAAATTACATGGGCCTGGCCCAATAAAAAGGTGACGCAGCACCTATAATAGCCTCGGGACGAAATTTATGAAGTGGCATCTTGTATATTTCGTCCAAGGCTTCATGCACCCATTATGGTGGCTTCAAAGTCCTGAAATCATCACTTGTAACTCCGTTCTTGTTCCCCTTGCGCATGGCATCATCTCCATGCTTGTTCTTGCTCCAATGTTCATCCTTCTCCAAGCTAGGCCCTTCATTTGTAAGCAAAACAAATGTATCCAATTTAGGCAACATCATATTCTCATGAACATTAGAATCATTATGGTGCACTTTCCAAGGTTTCCAAACAAACGTGCATCACGTAGAGCAATAAAAACAGCACGTAAATGTTCCAAATGTTCCTCCAAAGATTTGCTATAAATCAATATGTCATCAAAGTAAACTACCACAAATCGTCCAATGAAAGCACGTAAAACTTCGCTCATTAACCTCATGAAAGTACTAGGTGCATTAGTTAACCCAAAAGGCATGACTAACCACTCATATAATCCAAACTTAGTTTTAAATGCTGTTTTCCATTCATCACCCAATTTCATACGAATTTGATGGTATCCACTATGCAAATCAACTTTGGAGAATATTGTAGAGCCACTCAATTCATCAAGCATATCATCTAGCCTAGGAATAGGATGACGATAACGAATAGTAATATTATTAATGCCTCTACAATCAACGCACATACGCGACGTACCATCCTTTTTCGGCACTAAAATGATAGAAACAACACAAGGACTAAGGGATTCGCGTATATAACCTTTGTCGAGCAGTTCTTGTACGTGACGCATAATCTCCTTCGTCTCCTCTGGATTGGTACGGTATGGTGCACGGTTGGGTAGCGAAGCACCAGGAATTAAGTCAATTTGATGCTCAATCCCTCGAATAGGTGGTAATCCCGGTGGCACGTCTTGTGGAAAGACGTCAGCGAACTCCTGCAAAATGTTAGTGAAAGCAGGGGGCAAAGAGGAAGGCACGTCCTCGAATGAAAATAATGCCTCTTTTTACACAAAAGCATAGCAAACAGATTTGCTAAAATCTAGCTCATCAATATCGGATTTGGTGGCAAGTAAACATGCACTTTTCAATTTAATTTCAGAAACTTCAGTAGATGGTTTATTATTAGGCTTCATTTGGTGCTCAAATTCTTTTGCCACAATCTGATTTTCACTCTTATTTGTCTCCTGTTTTGCTTTATTAGCTCTATTAATATCATCTTTCAAAATGGAATCAGGAGTCATAGGAAGCAAAGTAATATTTTTATCGTTATGAACAAGAGTATACTGATTGTTTCTACCATGGTGTACAGAATTTTTATCAAATTGCCATGGTCTACAAGTAATAAGGAACATGCTTGCATAGGTACCACATCACAATCAACATAATCAGCATATGTAGAGATACTAAAATGCACACGAATAGTACGTGTTACCTTAACCTTGCCGCTGTTGTTGAACCATTGGATGTAGTAAGGATGTGGATGTGGTCTTGTGGTGAGAGATAGCTTCTCCACCATCTCCATGCGAGCCAAGTTATTGCAGCTCCCTCCATCTATGATCACGCGAACAGAACGTTCCTTCACAACTCCCTTTGTATGGAACAAATTATGCCTCTGATTTTGCTCAGCTTGTGTAACCTGCACACTCAAAACACGTTGAGCAACTAAACATTCATACCTGTCAGCATCTTCAGGAGCCATGTATTGCGTCTCATGATCAGAATCGTCTCCACCGTGTTCTTCAGGTGTAATAAGAGCCAAAGTCTCCTCATCATAGTCACTAGCGGACTCATACCCACCATCCTCAGTAACAATCATCACACGCTTAGATGGGCATTCTCTCACATAATGACCTCCACCCTTGCAACGTCGACAAATAATATCATGTGTTTGCCCTGTTGATGCCATGGATGAAGAAGAGCTCTTTGGAGGCCCAGAAGGCGTGCTCTTGGCAGATAGTGGTGATTGTGCCTGCTTTATTGTATGACGGTTGGAGGTGGCAGCCGACGGAGGCGCCGGTGTAGCAGAACGTGTGGAAGTAGATGATGCACGTGGTGTCCATGATGAAGGTCGACCTGCAGAAAAGTTAGTCCGCGCCAATGCCTGTCGATCCTGCACTTCACGTTCAGCTTTACAAGCAAGATGGAATAAACGAGTGATATTAGTATACTCCTTATACTCTAGAATCGTCTGAATCTCTCTATTTAATCCACCCATAAAACGTGCAAGCATAGCTTCATTCTCCTCAACAATACCACATCTAATCATGCCAGTTTGTAATTCCTGATAATATTCTTCTACAGAATTTTTTCCCTGTCTTAAGCGCTCAATTTTTGAAGTAATTCACATTGATCATATGGTGGAACCCAATGAGTACGCATAGCAGTTTTCAAAGCAGCCCAAGTAGCCGGAATAGGATATAATCTACAATGCTCAGACCACCAAACACATGCAAAACTAGTGAATGCACAAACAGCAGCAGGAACACGTCTCTCCTCGGGATATTGTAAACATGTAAATCGTTGTTCAGTTTCTAACTCCCAAGTAAGATATATATCAGGAACATATCTGCCCTCAAATGGTGGAATATTCAATTTTAGTTTAGGGAGATGGTCATGATCTCGTACCTGAGGGTGAGCCCTACCATTGCCATTATTTGCATGTGGACGACCTGGTGGTTGCTGTGCTGGTGGTGGCACATAGTTCTGATTTTGATCAACCTCATCCTCATAATCTCCCACATAATCATCCTCCTCCACATCAGCAGTAGGAGCCACAGAAGTATCAACAGCAGCACCAGCAGTTTGGCTTGACTGAAGAGGGACATGGCTCGCTTGGCGGAGGGCTGTTTCCCGACGTGGAGGTAGTCGATGTTGTTGCTGTTGTTGCAGAGGTGCGGCAGGAGCAGCCGGTGGTGGTGGTGGAAAACGCGAAAGCAATTCAGCAAACTTGTTATCGAGCTTTGTTTCAAACGTCTTCTCCATGCCATCTATCTTCTCCATGGCCTCTTCAAATCTGTTTATCACATCTTGCACCTGTCCACTCATCATTTGCTGAAACGTATCATGAAGCTCCTTGTTCGTCAAGTTCTCCCAGTCAGTCTCGTCGGCTTGTGATCCTGGCATGGTTAGCAGCAATAGAAACACACAAGAATATGATCCTACAGACTACTAACAAGTGGTGGTGGTGGCGGGTGTCACAAATCCGTCAAGCAAATCTCAAATTCTTACCAGTTCTTACCCAGCAGCAGGCGGTGATCGGCAACCGTTGTAGTCAAAACTCTCAAAAGCTTGGATAGAGCGATTGCCAGGGAGAGTCAAACGCACGATGTAGATGTATGTGGAGCTGGGAAGGCTTATAGTATGGTAGCAAAAAGGGTCAGCAATAATCAATTCAGAGATGCAAAGTTGAATAAACGCTCAACGACGGTACTGTGCTGGTCCTAGGCTAGACCGTGCTAGAGACGCGAGCCTAGAACACTAACAAAATCACGGCGCTGCATGTAAATAAGGGAAAAGCACACTCTGGAACTCTTTTTTTTCGCTCTTTTTTTGCGCTCCTTTTTTTTGCGCTCCTCTTTTTTTTGCGAAAAATCACTATAATGGCGAGTGTCTCAAAACTCTTCCCTCGTCAAACTGATAGGATGGGCACGGAATTTTTTTTTCACTTTTTTTTCGGAAATCAGGGCAGCGACGATGAAAAAGTGCGACAAAAAATCACTATGATGGCACGTGGCTCAAAAGACTCAGAAAAGCCTAAAAATAGGATAGGGAAAAAAATTTGCCCGTGAAAATTTTGGCCTAAAAACTGCCCGGGGGTCTCCAGACTCTTTTTTTTTCCGAGACCTACGCAGGCAAGGAAGCACGAATCAGAATTTAGATTGATCTCAAGAACAAACCTAATATGAGAAGAACTCGGATTGGTGGTGGATATATGGTTGTGGTATATGGCAGCGGTGGTGGTATATGGTAGCGGTGGTGGTATATGGATACAGATTGGTGGTGGTATATGGATACGGATTGGTGGTGGTATATGGATATGTATTCAGAGCGGTGGCTGATAAGCAAAAGTGGTAGATGGGCGATGATGATGGTGCGGCGGCGGCGTGACAACTTATGACCAGAACTCGAAACTCTAAAAGACTAGACTCTAAGACCAGCAACTTGACATGACGATGCAACCGCAAATTCAACAAAGCAAAAACCCTAAAAAGATTATGCAAAGGCTCAGATTGGTTCGGATATGATGAACTAACCCTAATTTTTTTTCTGGCTTTTTCGTGGACTGTAGGTATGAAGAATAGACTCGATCTAATCTACGAAAAACTGTAAAATCTCACCGAGCAACCTGGCTCTAATACCACTTGATAGAGGCTAAGGTGTCCCGATGTTTCGATGAGATGGTGTCTATCGTTTTCTGTGGGAGTCGACCTTGACGATCCGACTACGAACGTGCGAGACGTCGCGCCTTAGCAACCGCTAAACCAACTTCCGAGGGTTATTGACCACGCCGAAGCACGATCAACCTGACCACGAGGGTCTGTTTCCTGCGAGCAAACGAAGAACAAGCAAGAAACTGAGATTGCAATCGGGATATTGCGAATATAAGATGAAAGCTTTATTGATCAAGGTGGGGTTCTGTGACGTCTTGGTCTGGTCGTTGGACACAAACGAAGTACGCGAAGTTGCAGCTATGGCGAACTTTTAATCTAAACAAAACTCAAAGTCTAAACGACGCCCTAAGGGCTGTATATATGGAGGAAGAGGGGGGGGGGGAATTTCGTGGCCCTGGAGGGTGGAGTCCGAAACCAACCCTAACTCTTGTTTCCCCACACATACGGACTCTAAAAATAGCCTATACTTAAGTATTTCGAAATTACATGGGCCTGGCCCATTAATAAGGTGACGCAGCACCTAGAATAGCCTATGGACGAATATTATGAAGTGGCATCTTGTATATTTCGTCCAAGGCTTCATGCACTCCTTATGGCGGCTTCAAAGTCCTGAAATCATCACTTGAAACTCCGTTCTTGATCCCCTTGCGCATGCCATCAACTGCATGCGTGTTCTTGCTCCAATGTTCATCCTTCTCCAAGCAAGGCCCTTCATTTGTGAGCAAAACAAATGTATCCAATTTAGGCAACATCATAATCTCATGAACATTAGAATCATTACCAAGAAACGAAAGTACCTGGTAATTTAATTGGCGTGCGCGAGCTCTAGTAATTGGTCCAGTATATGTAACAGTAGGGGCTGTGGGTGTAACAATGGTATTGATGTCCTCATCATCCTCCCCTTCTTGAAATGAAGTCGTCCTCGATGGAAGCGCATCTTCCTCACCCAAATAAGGCTTCAAATCTGCAATGTTAAAAGTGGGACTAAGCCCAAAATCTACAGGTAGCTCAAGTTTATATGCATTATCATTTATTTTCTCTAACACCTTAAAAGGACCATCAACACGTGGCATTAGCTTTGATTTGCGCAGATTAGGAAATCTATCTTTACGCAAATGTAACCAAACAAGATCTCCAGGCGCAAACACAACATGTTTTCTACCCTTATCTCCAGCAAGTTTATATTTAGCATTCATACGCTCAATGTTTTCCTTAGTTAACTCATGCATTTTTAAAATCAATTCAGAACGGTCTTTAGCATCAAAATTAACCTTCTCTGAAGATGGAAGAGGCAACAAATCAATAGGTGCACGAGGTAGGAAACCATACACAATTTCAAAAGGGCACATCTTAGTAGTAGAATGCAATGAACGATTATAAGCAAATACAATATGAGGCAAGCATTCTTCCCACATTTTCTTGTTATTCTTCAAAACAGCCCTAAGCATAGTAGACAATGTTCTATTGACTACTTCAGTTTGTCCATTAGTTTGGGGGTGACAAGTAGTACTAAAAAGCAGCTTAGTCCCCAACTTAGCCCATAAACATCTCCAAAAGTGGCTAAGAAATTTAGTATCACGATCTGAAACAATAGTATTTGGCACACCATGTAAGCGAATAATTTCACGAAAGAACAAATCAGCAACATTAACAGCATCATCGCTTTTATGACATGGTATAAAGTGTGCCATTTTCGAGAACCTATCCACGACAACAAATATGCTATCCCTCCCCTTCTTTGTTCGAGGTAAACCTAAAACAAAGTCCATAGATATATCCTCCCAAGGAACACTAGGTACAGGCAAAGGCATATATAAACCATGAGGATTGAGTCGTGACTTAGCTCTTTGACATGTAGTGCAGCGAGCAACAAAATGCTCAACATCCCGTCTCATCTTTGGCCAAAAGAAATGTGTAGCAAGTATATCCTCCGTCTTCTTGACGCCAAAGTGTCCCATTAATCCTCCTCCATGCGCCTCTTGCAACAACAAAAGACGAACGGAGCTAGCTGGAATGCATAGCTTGTAGCACGAAACACAAATCCATCATTAAGAACGAACTTGTTCCAAGTTCTCCCTTCCTTACAATTCTGCAATACATCTTTAAATTCAGCATCATGAACATATTGATGTTTGATGGTCTCCAAGCCAAATATTTTAAAGTCAAGTTGTGAAAGCATAGTTAACGACGAGACAAGGCATCAGCAATAACATTTTCTTTACCCTTCTTGTGTTTAATGACATAAGGGAAAGTCTCAATGAATTCAACCCATTTAGCATGTCTACGGTTCAGTTTTGCTTGACTTTTAATGTGTTTCAAAGATTCATGATCAGAATGTATAACAAATTCCTTGGGCCATAAATAATGTTGCCATGTTTCTAAGGTCCGAACAAGAGCATATAATTCTTTATCATAAGTAGAATAGTTCAGACTAGGCCCACTCAATTTTTCAGAAAAGTATGCAACAGGTTTTCCATCTTGTAATAACACTCCTCCTAATCCAATTCCACTAGCATCACATTCAAGCTCAAAAGTCTTATTGAAATTAGGAAGTTGGAGTAAAGGAGCATGTGTCAACTTATCTTTCAATACCGTGAAGGCTTCTTCCTGTGCAGTACCCCAAACAAAAGGCACATCCTTCTTTGTAAGCTCGTTGAGAGGTGCAGCAATGGTGCTGAAATCTCTCACAAAACGCCTATAGAAACCAGCGAGGCCAAGGAAACTCCTCACTTGTGTGACCGTTTTGGGCTGCGGCCAACTCTCAATAGCTTCAATCTTGGCTTTATCAACTTCAATTCCCTGTGGAGTAACAACATAGCCAAGAAAAGATACTCGGTCGGTGCAAAAGGTGCACTTTCCAAGGTTTCCAAACAAACGTGCATCACGTAGAGCAATAAAAATAGCACGTAAATGTTCCAAATGTTCCTCCAAAGATTTGCTATAAATCAATATGTCATCAAAGTAAACTACCACAAATCGTCCAATGAAAGCACGTAAAACTTCGCTCATTAACCTCATGAAAGTACTAGGTGCATTAGTTAACCCAAAAGGCATGACTAACCACTCATATAATCCAAACTTAGTTTTAAATGCTGTTTTCCATTCATCACCCAATTTCATACGAATTTGATGGTATCCACTACGCAAATCAACTTTGGAGAATATTGTAGAGCCACTCAATTCATCAAGCATATCATCTAGCCTAGGAATAGGATGACGATAACGAATAGTAATATTATTAATGCCTCTACAATCAACGCACATACGCGACGTACCATCCTTTTTCGGCACTAAAATGATAGGAACAACACAAGGACTAAGGGATTCGCGTATATAACCTTTGTCGAGCAGTTCTTGTACTTGACGCATAATCTCCCTCGTCTCCTCTGGATTGGTACGGTATGGTGCACGGTTGGGTAGCGAAGCACCGGGAACTAAGTCAATTTGATGCTCAATCCCTTGAATAGGTGGTAATCCCGGTGGCACGTCTTGTGGAAAGACGTCAGCGAACTCCTGCAAAATGTTAGTGACAGCAGGGGGCAAAGACGAAGGCACGTCCTCGAATGAAAATAATGCCTCTTTGCACACAAAAGCATAGCAAACAGATTTGCTAAAATCTAGCTCATCAATATCAGATTTGGTGGCAAGTAAACATGCACTTTTCAATTTAATTTCAGAAACAACAGTAGATGGTTTATTATTAGGCTTCATTTGGTGCTCAAATTCTTTTGCCACAATCTGATTTTCACTCTTATTTGTCTCCTGTTTTGCTTTATTAGCTCTATTAATATCATCTTTCAAAATGGAATCAGGAGTCATAGGAAGCAAAGTAATATTTTTATCGTTATGAACAAGAGTATACTGATTGTTTCTACCATGGTGTACAGAATTTTTATCAAATTGCCATGTTCTACCAAGTAATAAGGAACATGCTTGCATAGGTACCACATCACAATCAACATAATCAGCATATGTAGAGATACTAAAATGCACACGAACAGTACGTGTTACCTTAACCTTGCCGCTGTTGTTGAACCATTGGATGTAGTAAGGATGTGGATGTGGTCTTGTGGTGAGAGATAGCTTCTCCACCATCTCCATGCTAGCCAAGTTATTGCAGCTCCCTCCATCTATGATCACGCGAACAGAACATTCCTTCACAACTCCCTTTGTATGGAACAAATTATGCCTCTGATTTTGCTCAGCTTGTGTAACCTGCACACTCAAAACACGTTGAGCAACTAAACATTCATACCTGTCAACAGCTTCAGGAGCCATGTATTGCGTCTCATGATCAGAATCGTCTCCACCGTGTTCTTCAGGTGTAATAAGAGCCAAAGTTTCCTCATCATAGTCACTAGCGGACTCATACTCACCATCCTCAGTAACAATCATCACACGCTTAGATGGGCATTCTCTCGCATAATGACCTCCACCCTTGCAACGTTGACAAATAATATCATGTGTTTGCCCTGTTGATGCCATGGATGAAGAAGAGCTCTTTGCAGGCCCAGAAGGCGTGATCTTGGCAGATAGTGGTGATTGTGCCTGCTTTATTGTATCACGGTTGGAGGTGGCAGCCGACGGAGGCGCCGGTGTAGCAGAATGTGTGGAAGTAGATGATGCACGTGGTGTCCATGATGAAGGTCGACCTGCAGAAAAGTTAGTCCGCGCCAATGCCTGTCGATCCTGCACTTCACGTTCAGCTTTACAAGCAAGATGGAATAAACGAGTGATATTAGTATACTCCTTATACTCTAGAATCGTCTGAATCTCTTTATTTAATCCACCCATAAAACGTGCAAGCATAGCTTCATTCTCCTCAACAATACCACATCTAATCATGCCAGTTTGTAATTCCTGATAATATTCTTCTACAAAAAAATCTCCCTGTCTTAAGCGCTGCAATTTTTGAAGTAATTCACGTTGATAATATGGTGGAACCCAACGAGTACGCATAGCAGTTTTCAAAGCAGCCCAAGTAGCCGGAATAGGATATAATCTACAATGCTCAGACCACCAAACACATGCAAAACTAGTGAATGCACAAACAGCAGCAGGAACACGTCTCTCCTCGGGATATTGTAAACATGTAAATCGTTGTTCGGTTTCTAACTCCCAAGTAAGATATATATCAGGAACATATCTACCCTCAAATGGTGGAATATTCAATTTTAGTTTAGGGAGATGGTCATGATCTCGTACCTGAGGGTGAGCCCTACCATTGCCATTATTTGCATGTGGACGACCTGGTGGTTGCTGTGCTGGTGGTGGCACGTAGTTCTGATTTGATCAACCTCATCCTCATAATCTCCCACATAATCATCCTCCTCCACATCAGCAGTAGGAGCCACAGAAGTATCAATAGCAGCACCAGCAGTTTGGCTTGACTGAAGAGGGACACGGCTCGTTTGGCGGAGGGCTGTTTCCCGACGTGGAGGTAGTCGATGTTGTTGCTGTTGTTGCAGAGGTGCGGCAGGAGCAGCCGGTGGTGGTGGTGGAAAACGCGAAAGCAATTCAGCAAACTTGTTATCGAGCTTTGTTTCAAATGTCTTCTCCATGCCATCTATCTTCTCCATGGCCTCTTCAAATCTATTTATCACATCTTGCACCTGTCCACTCATCATTTGCTGAAACGTATCATGAAGCTCCTTGTTCGTCAAGTTCTCCCAGTCAGTCTCGTTGGCTTGTGATCCTGGCATGGTTAGCAGCAATAGAAACACACAAGAATATGATCCTACAGACTACTAACAAGTGGTGGTGGTGGCGGGTGTCACAAATCCGTCAAGCAAATCTCAAATTCTTACCAGTTCTTACCCAGCAGCAGGCAGTGATCGGCAACCGTTGTAGTCAAAACTCTCAAAAGCTTGGATAGAGCGATTGCCAGGGAGAGTCAAACGCACGACGTAGACGTATGTGGAGCTGGGAAGGCTTATAGTATGGTAGCAAAAAGGGTCAGCAATAATCAATTCAGAGATGCAAAGTTGAATAAACGCTCAACGACGGTACTGTGCTGGTCCTAGGCTAGACCGTACTAGAGACGCGAGCCTAGAACACTAACAAAATCACGGCGCTGCACGTAAATAAGGGAAAAGCACACTCTGGAACTCTTTTTCTTCGCTCTTTTTTTGCGCTCCTTTTTTTGCGCTCCTCTTTTTTTTTGCGAAAAATCACTATAATGGCGAGTGTCTCAAAACTCTTCCCTCGTCAAACTGATAGGATGGGCACGAAATTTTTTTTTCACTTTTTTTCGGAAATCAGGGCATCGACGATGAAAAAGTGCGACAAAAAATCACTATGATGGCACATGGCTCAAAAGACTCAGAAAAGCCTAAAAATAGGATAGGGAAAAAAATTTGCCCGTGAAAATTTTGGCCTAAAAACTGCCCGGGGGTCTCCAGACTTTTTTTTCCGAGACCTATGCAGGCAAGGAAACACGAATCAGAATTTAGATTGATCTCAAGAACAAACCTAATATGAGAAGAACTCGGATTGGTGGTGGATATATGGTTGTGGTATATGGCAGCGATGGTGGTATATGGTAGCGGTGGTGGTATATGGATACAGATTGGTGGTGGTATATGGATACGGATTGGTGGTGGTATATGGATATGGATTCAGAGCGGTGGCGGATAAGCAAAAGTGGTAGATGGGCGATGATGATGGTGCGGCGGCGGCGTGACAACTTATGACCAGAACTCGAAACTCTAAAAGACTAGACTCTAAGACCAGCAACTTGACACGACGATGCAACCGCAAATTAAACAAAGCAAAAACCCTAAAAAGATTATGCAAAGGCTCAGATTGGTTCGGATATGATGAACTAACCCTAATTTTTTTTGGCTTTTTCGTGGACTGTAGGTATGAAGAACAGACTCGATCTAATCTACGAAAAACTGTAAAATCTCACCGAGCAACCTGGCTCTGATACCACTTGATAGAGGCTAAGGTGTCCCGATGTTTCGATGAGATGGTGGCAATCGTTTTCTGTGGGAGTCGACCTTGACGATCCAACTACGAACGTGCGAGACGTCGCGCCTTAGCAATCGCTAAACCAACTTCCGAGGGTTATTGACCACGCCGGAGCACGATCAACATGACCACGAGGGTCTGTTTCCTGCGAGCAAACGAAGAACAAGCAAGAAACTGAGATTGCAATCGGGATATTGCGAATATAAGATGAAAGCTTTATTGATCAAGGTGGGGTTCTGTGACGTCTTGGTCTGGTCGTTGGACACAAACGAAGTACGGGAAGTTGCAGCTATCGCGAACTTTTAATCTAAACAAAACCCAAAGTCTAAACGACGCCCTAAGGGCTGTATATATGGAGGAAGAGGGGGGAATTTCGTGGCCCTTGAGGGTGGAGTCCGAAACCAACCCTATCTCTTGTTTCCCCTCACATACGGACTCTAAAAATAGCCTATACTTAAGTATTTCAAAATTACATGGGCCTGGCCCATTAATAAGGTGACGCAGCACCTAGAATAGCCCATGGACGAATATTATGAAGTGGCATCTTGTATATTTCGTCCAAGGCTTCATGCACTCCTTATGGCGGCTTCAAAGTCCTATAATCATCACTTGTAACTCCGTTCTTGATCCCCTTGCGCATGCCATCAACTCCATGCGTGCTCTTACTCCAATGTTCATCCTTCTCCAAGCTAGGCCCTTCATTTGTAAGCAAAACAAATGTATCCAATTTAGGCAGCATCATAATCTCATGAACATTAGAATGATTACCAAGAAACGAAAGTACCTGGTAATTTAATTGGCGTGCGCGAGCTCTAGTAATTGGTCCAGTATATGTAACAGTAGGGGCTGTGGGTGTAACAATGGTATTGATGTCCTCATCATCCTCCCCTTCTTGAAATGAAGTCGTCCTCGACAGAAGCGCATCTTCCTCACCCAAATAAGGCTTCAAATCTGCAATGTTAAAAGTGGGACTAACCCCAAAATCTGCAGGCAGCTCAAGTTTATATGCATTATCATTTATTTTCCCTAACACCTTAAAGGGACCATCAGCACGTGGCATTAACTTTGATTTGCGCAAATCAGGAAATCTATCCTTACGCAAATGTAACCAAACAAGATCTCCAGGTGCAAACACAACATGTTTTCTACCCTTATCTCCAGCAAGTTTATATTTAGCATTCATACGCTCAATGTTTTCCTTAGTTAACTCATGCATTTTTAAAATCAATTCAGCACGTTGTTTAGCATCAAAATTAACCTTCTCCGAAGATGGAAGAGGCAACAAATCAATAGGTGCACAAGGTAGGAAACCATACACAACTTCAAAAGGGCACATCTTAGTAGTAGAATGCAATGAACGATTATAAGCAAATTCAATATGAGGCAAGCATTCCTCCCACATTTTCTTATTATTCTTCAAAACAGCCCTAAGCATAGTAGACAACGTTCTATTGACTACTTCAGTTTGTCCATCAGTTTGGGGGTGACAAGTAGTACTAAAAAGCAGTTTAGTCCCCAACTTAGCCCATAAACATCTCCAAAAGTGGCTAAGAAATTTAGTATCACCATCTGAAACAATAGTATTTGGCACACCATGCAAGCGAATAATTTCACGAAAGAACAAATCAGCAACATTAACAGCATCATCGCTTTTATGACATGGTATAAAGTGTGCCATTTTCGAGAATCTATCCACGACAACAAATATGCTATCCCTCCCCTTCTTTGTTCGAGGTAAACTTAAAACAAAGTCCATAGATATATCCTCCCAAGGAACACTAGGTACAGGCAAAGGCATACATAAACCATGAGGATTGAGTCGTACTTAGCTTTTTGACATGTAGTGCAGCGAGCAATAAAACGCTCAACATCCCGTCTCATCTTTGGCCAAAAGAAATGTGTAGCAAGTACGTCCTTCGTCTTCTTCACGCCAAAGTGTCCCATTAATCCTCCTCCATGCGCCTCCTGCAACAACAAAAGATGAACGGAGCTAGCTGGAATGCATAGCTTGTTAGTACGAAACACAAATCCATCGTTAACAAATAACGTGTTCCACATTCTTCCTTCTTTACAATTATGCATTACATCTTTAAAATCAGCATCATGCACATATTGATCTTTGATGGTCTCCAAACCAAATATTTTGAAGTCAAGTTGTGAAAGCATAGTATAGCGACGAGACAATGCATCAGCAATAACATTTTCTTTTCCCTTCTTGTGTTTAAAGACATAAGGGAAAGTCTCAATGAATTCAACCCATTTAGCATGTCTACGATTCAGTTTAGCTTGACTTTTACTATGTTTCAAAGATTCATGATCAGAATGTATAACAAATTCTTTGGACCATAAATAATGTTGCCATGTTTCTAAAGTCCGAACAAGAGCATATAATTCTTTATCATAAGTAGAATAATTCAGACTAGGCCCACTCAATTTTTCAGAAAAGTATGCAACAGGTTTGCCATCTTGTAATAACACACCTCCTAATCCAATTCCACTAGCATCACATTCAAGCTCAAAAGTCTTATTAAAATCAGGAAGTTGGAGTGAAGGAGCATGTGTCAACTTATCTTTCAATACCGTGAAGGCTTTTTCCTGTGCGGTACCCCAAAGAAAAGGCACATCTTTCTTTGTAAGCTCATTGAGAGGTGCAGCAATGGTGCTGAAATCTCTCACAAAACGCCTATAGAATCCAGCGAGGCCAAGAAAACTCCTCACTTGTGTGACCGTTTTGGGCTGCGGCCAACTCTCAATAGCTTCAATCTTGGCTTTATCAACTTCAATTCCCTGTGGAGTAACAACATAGCCAAGAAAAGATACTCGGTCGGTGCAAAAGGTGCACTTCCCAAGGTTACCAAACAAACGTGCATCACGCAGAGCAATAAAAACAGCACGTAAATGTTCCAAATGTTCTTCCAAAGATCTGCTATAAATCAATATGTCATCAAAGTAAACTACCACAAATCGTCCAATGAAAGCACGTAAAACTTCCTTCATTAATCTCATGAAAGTACTAGGTGCATTAGTTAACCCAAAAGGCATGACTAACCACTCATATAATCCAAACTTAGTTTATATGCTGTTTTCCATTCATCTCCCAATTTCATACGAATTTGATGGTAGCCACTACGCAAATCAACTTTGGAGAATATTGTAGAGCCACTCAATTCATCAAGCATATCATCTAGCCTAGGAATAGGATGACGATAACGAATAGTAATATTATTAATGCCTCTACAATCAACACACATACGTGATGTACCATCCTTTTTCGGCACTAGAATAATAGGAACAGCACAAGGACTAAGGGATTCGCGTATATAACCTTTGTCGAGAAGCTCTTGTACTTGACGCATAATCTCCTTCGTCTCCTCTGGATTGGTACGGTATGGTGCACGGTTTGGCAGTGAAGCACCGGGAATTAAGTCAATCTGATGCTCAATCCCTCGAATAGGCGGTAATCCCGGTGGCACGTCTTGTGGAAAAACGTCAGCGAACTCCTGCAAAATGTTAGTGACAGCAGGAGGCAAAGAGGAAGGCACGTCCTCGAATGAAAATAATACCTCTTTGCACACAAAAGCATAGCAAACAGATTTGCTGAAATCTAGCTCATCAATATCAGATTTGGTGGCAAATAAACATGCACTTTTCAATTTAATTTCAGAAGCAACACTAGATGGTTTATTATTAGGCTTCATTTGTTGCTCAAATTCTTTTGCCACAATCTGATTTTCACTCTTATTCTTCTCCTGTTTTGCTTTATTAGCTCTATTAATATCATCTTTCAAAATGGAATCAGGAGTCATAGGAAGCAAAGTAATATTTTTATCCTTATGAACAAGAGTATAGTGATTGTTTCTACCATGGTGTACAGAATTTTTATCAAATTGCCATGGTCTACCAAGTAATAAGGAACATGCTTGCATAGGTACCACATCACAATCAACCTAATCAGCATATGTAGATATACTAAAATGCACACGAACAGTACGTGTTAACTTAACCTTGCCGCTGTTGTTGAACCATTGGATGTAGTAAGGATGTGGATGTGGTCTTGTGGTGAGAGAAAGCTTCTCCACCATCTCCATGCTAGCCAAGTTGTTGCAGCTCCCTCCGTCTATTATGACGCGCACAGAACATTTCTTCACAACTCCCTTGGTATGGAACAAATTGTGCCTCTGATTTTGCTCAGCTTGTGTGACCTGCACACTCAAAACACGTTGAGCAACTAAACATTCATACCTGTCAGCGTCTTCAGGAGCCATGTATTGCGTCTCATGATCAGAATCATCTCCACCATGTTCTTCACGTGTAATAAGAGCCAATGTCTCCTCATCATAGTCACTAGCGGACTCATATCCACCACCCTCGGTAGCAATCATCACGCGCGGAGATTTGCATTCTCTCGCATAATGACCTCCTCCCTTACAACGACGACAAATAATATCACTTGTGTGCCCTGTTGATGCCCTGGAAGAAGAAGAACTCTGTGCAGGCCCGGCAGGTGTGCTCTTGGCAGATAATGGTGGTTGTTCCTGTTTTCTTGTATCACGACTGTAGGAGGCACCTGAGTGAGGTGCTGGTGCAGTTGAAGTAGAAGATGCACGTGGTGTCCATGATGAAGGTCGGCCTGCAGAAAAGTTAGTTCGCGCCAATGCTTGTCGATCCTGCACTTCACGTTCAGCTTTACAAGCAAGATGGAATAAACGAGTGATATTAGTATACTCCTTATAGTCTAGAATGGTCTGAATCTCTCTATTTAATCCACCCAGAAAACGTGCAAGCATAGCCTCATTCTCCTCAACAATACCACATCGAATCATGCCAGTTTGTAATTCCTCATAATATTCTTCTACAGAATTTTTTCCTTGTCTTAAACGCTGCAATTTTTGAAGCAATTCACGTTGATAATATGGTGGAACCCAACGCGTACGCATAGCAGTTTTCAAAGCAGCCCAAGTAGTTGGAATAGGATATATCTACAATGTTCAGACCACCAGACACATGCAAAACTAGTGAAAGCACAAACAGCAGCAGCAACCCGTCTCTCCTCGGGATATTGTAAACATGTAAAACGTTGTTCAGTTTCTAACTCCCAAGTAAGATATATATCAGGAACATATCTACCCTCAAATGGTGGAATATTCAATTTCAGTTTAGGAATATGGACATCATCTCGTACCTGAGGTGGTGGTGCAGGCCTACCATTACGAATATATACCTGAGGTCGACCTGCTGGTGGTGGTGCTGGTGGTTGCACGTAGTTCTGATTTTGAGCAACCTCATCCTCATAATCTCCCACATAATCATCCTCCTCCGCATCAGCAGCAGGAGCCACAGAAGTATCAACAGCAGCACCAACAGTTTGGCCAAACGCAAGAGGAACACGGCTCGCTCAGCGGAGGTCTATTTCGCGATGTGGAGGTAGTCGTTGTTGTTGTTGTTGGAGAGGTGCGTTAGGTGCAGCGGGTGATGGTGGTGGAAGACGCGCGAGCAATTCATTAAACTTGTTATCGAGCTTTGTTTCGAACATCTTCTCCATGCCATCTATCTTCTCCATGGCCTCTTCAAATCTGTTTAGCACGTCTTGCACCTGTCCACTCATCATTTGCTGAAATTTATCATGCAAATCCTTATTCGTCATGTTCTCCCAGTCAGTCTCCTCGGCTTGTGATCCTGGCATGGTTAGAAGCAATAGAAACACACAAGAATATGATCCTACAGACTACTAACAAGAGGTGGTGGTGGGTGTCACAAATCCATCAAGAAAATCTCAAATTCTTACCAGTTCTTACCCAGCAGCAGGCGGTGATCGGCAACCGTTGTAGTCAAAAAATCTCAAAGCTTGGATAGAGCGATTACCAGGGAGAGTCAAACGCACGACGTAGATGTATGTGGAGATGGGAAGGCTTATAATATGGTAGCAAAAAGGGTCAACAATAATCAATTCAGAGATGCAAAGTTGAATAAACGCTCAACGACGGTACTGTGCTGGTCCTAGGCTAGACTGTGCTAGAGACGCGAGCCTAGAACACCAATAAAATCATGGCGCGGCACGTAAACAAGGGAAAAGCACACTTTGGAATTTTTTTGTTCGCTCTTTTTTTTGTGCTCTTTTTTTTGCGAAAAATCACTATAATGGCGAGTGTCTCAAAACTCTTCCTAGCTCAAACTGACAGGATGGGCACGAAATTTTTGCGACCAATTTTTTTTTTCGACTGCCCGGACCCAAAAACTGGAAACGGGTCAAAAAAAACTTCCTACAATGGCACCTGTCTCAAAACACTCAGAAACACCTAAAAATAGGATAGCCAGAATTTTTTTCGAAAAATGCGTTTTTGAAAATTTTTGGGCCTAAACGGAGCGTGGTTTCCGGACTCTTTTTTTTTTCCGAAACCTACTCCGGCAAGGAAACACGAATCGGAATCTAGATGGATCTCGAAAACAAACCTAATATGACAAGAACTCGGATTGGTGGTGGATATATCGTGGTAGATGGCAGCGGTGGTGGTATATGACAGCTGTGGTGGTATATGGATACGGATTCGAAGCGGTGGCGGATAAGCGGTGGTGGTAGATGGCAGGGGTGATGATGATGGTGCGGCGGCGGCGTGACAACTTATGACCAGAACTCGAAACTCTAAAAGACTAGACTCTAAGACCAGCAACTAGACACGACGATGCAACTGCAAATTCAACAAAGCAAAACCGTAAAAAGATTATGCAAAGGCTCAGATTGGTTCGGATATGATGAACTAACCCTAATTTTTTGTGTGGCTTTTTCGTGGACTATAGGTATGAAGAACAGACTCGATCTAAACTACGAAAAACTGTAAAATCTCACCGAGCAACCTGGAAATCTGATACCACTTGATAGAGGCAAAGGTGTCCCGTCTTTCGATGAGATGATGGATATCGCTTTGGTGGAAGTCGACTTTGACGATCCGACTACGAACGTGCGAGGACGTCGCGCCTTAGCAATCGCTAAACCAACTCCGAGAGGTTATTGACCACGCCGGAGCACGATCAACCTGACCACGAGGGTCTGTTTCCTGCGAGCAAACGAAGAACAAGCAAGAAACTAAGATTGCAATCTAGATATTGCGAATATAAGATGAAAGCTTTATTGATCAAGGTTGGGTTCTGTGACGCCTTTGTCTGGTCGTTGAACACAAACGAAGTACGCGAAGTTGCAGCTATGGCGAACTTTTAATCTAAACAAAACCCAAAGTCTAAACGATGCGCTAAGGGCTGTATATATGGAGGAAGAGGGGGGAATTTCGTGGCCCTTGGTGGAGGGGTCCGAAATCAACCCTATCTCTTGTTTCCCCACACATACGGACTCTAAAAATAGCCTATACTTATGTATTTCGAAATTACATGGGCCTGGCCCAATAATAAGGTGACGCAGCACCTAAAATAGCCTCGGGACGAAATTTATGAAGTGGCATCTTGTATATTTCGTCCAAGGCTTCATGCACCCATTATGGTGGCTTCAAAGTCCTGAAATCATCACTTGTAACTCCGTTCTTGTTCCCCTTGCGCATGCCATCATCTCCATGCTTGTTCTTGCTCCAATGTTCATCCTTCTCCAAGCTAGGCCCTTCATTTGTAAGTAAAACAAATGTATCCAATTTAGGCAGCATCATATTCTCATGAACATTAGAATCATTACCAAGAAACGAAAGTACCTGGTAATTTAGTTGGCGTGCACGAGCTCTAGTAATTGGTCCAGTATGTATAGCAGCAGGGGCTGTGGGTGTAACAATTGTATTGATGTCCTCATCACATACGCTCAATGTTTTCCTTAGTTAACTCATGCATTTTTACAATCAATTTAAAACGTTCTTTAGCATCAAAATTAACCTTCTCTGAAGATGGAAGAGGCAACAAATCAATAGGTGCACGAGGTAGGAAACCATACACAATTTCAAAAGGGCACATCTTAGTAGTAGAATGCAATGAACGATTATAAGCAAATTCAATATGAGGCAAGCATTCTTCCCACATTTTCTTGTTATTCTTCAAAACAGCCCTAAGCATAGTAGACAATGTTCTATTGACTACTTCAGTTTGTCCATCAGTTTGGGGGTGACAAGTAGTACTAAAAAGTAGCTTAGTCCCCAACTTAGCCCATAAACATCTCCAAAAGTGGCTAAGAAATTTAGTATCACGATCTGAAACAATAGTATTTGGCACACCATGTAAGCGAATAATTTCACGAAAGAACAAATCAGCAACATTAACAGCATCATCGCTTTAATGACATGGTATAAAGTGTGCCATTTTCGAGAACCTATCCACGACAACAAATATGCTATCCCTCCCCTTCTTTGTTTGAGGTAAACCTAAAACAAAGTGATGAGGACATGACTACCTTGGATATGACCAAAAATATTGCATATATGCATATTTGTTAGGTGATTTCTAGTGCAAACTATTCAATAATCTATTTATGTTATCCAGAACAAAAATACTTCACACACTTTTGTGTTTTGTCTAATTGCAGGTGTATGGGACATTTGTATAATCCACATATGAAGATAAGGAAGAAAGAGATGTTTATTTGCTGTCCAAAAAGTTCTCTCACGTCACTTTTGGCCCAAGAGAAGATAGAGTCCAAGTCTCTCACGTTCTGGATTCAGATTCGGACTGCACAGACACACCTGACTCAAAACGCACACAAGTTTTTCATACGGACTCCGAATTGGGTGATTCTTTTTTTGTTGGAAACTAAATTTCGTGCACTTTCCAACCCAATTGGAATCACCTTCAAATTCGTCCGGAGCATTGAGTTGTGGACGAAACAATCTGATGCTGCAGCAGAATCCGAGTCAAACTACAAGTCCAAAGCTGTTACATCACCTCCACTTGGGCCCATTCCCCTTGTACGACCTAGATTTAGTTTTAGGCTGCCTTGGGACGTCCTCCCACCTCCTTGGCCGCCACCCCTTGCTCCTATATAAGTAGATCCATCTAGTAGCTTTTCCTTGGGATTTGTTTAGTTAAAAGTTAGCCAACGCAACTTCGTGTACTTCGTTTGTGTCCAACGACCAGACCAAGACCGCTTTCGGATCCCCACCTTTATCAATACTTCATACATATTTGCAATATTCAGATTGCTTTTATCATATTCTTGCTCGTTCTTCGATTGCTTGCAGGAATAGACCTTCGTGGTCAGGTTGATCGTGCACCGGCGTGGTCAATAACCTCTGGAGATTGGTTTAGCGATTGCTAAGGCGCAACGTCGTGCACGTTTGTAGTCGGATCGTCAAAGTCGTCTCCACCAAATCGATAGTTACCATCTCATCGAAAGATCGGGACACCCCCGCCTCTATCAAGTGGTATCAGAGCTCCAGGTTGCTCGGTGAGATTTTACAGTTTTTCGTAGTTTAGATCGAGTCTGTTCTTCATACCTACAGTCCACGAAAAAGCCATAAAAAAAATTTGGGTTAGTTCATCATATCCGAACCAATCTGAGCCTTTGCATAATCTTTTTAGGGTTTTGCTTTGTTGAATTTATCGGTTGCATCGTCGTGTCAGTTGCTGGTCTTAGTGTCTAGTTCCTTTAGAGTTTCGAGTTTTGTTCACATTAGTCACGCCGCCGCTGCATCATTATCCCTTCCGCTGTCCACCATCTCATCTATTAATTTCCACCACGTGTTATGCACTGTTCATTGTCATAATGATAGTTGAGGTCATTCACATCTTCGCCTGATCCAATCTGCATCTTATCTAGTTTGTCTTGGAAAGAGGGAGAAAAAAAGATAGAGAAAAAAAGAGAAAAAAAAGGAAAGAAAAAGAGAGAGAAGAAAAAGAAAAAAAAAGAGTGAGAAAGAAAGAGAGAAAAAAAAATTGGATCTATATAGAATCAATCTCGTACTTGAATTCGGATTGGAATCTGTTTTGCGCACTGTTCAGTAAAACAGGTGTATCTTCCTCATGCGAAGTCCGTTTTGACTCCGTGAGTACTCAAATTGAAGCTAGTGACGAGCCGCATCTAAATAGTTGCAGAAGCTTGTTCAATATTTGACACCTCAAAATCGGCTTCTAAATAGGTCTTTTTGCCCTCCAAAGTTCGTGAACACAGCTTGTTCCAATTTTTCAGGCCAGTTTTCGAATTCTTTAACTCCTCATATCAACTCGGAATTGAGTGATTCTTGTTGCATTGAAAAGCTTGAGTTAGTAGCATTCTTTGAAAGAATTTATCAGAAAATTGGCTCAAACTTTCCAAGAGGAAAGTTGGAGAGAGTTGTTGTATATCCTGCTTGGCAGTTGTTTTTCATCATTACCTTCACTACCGTTGTGATCTTCACTTATATCTTGCTGTCCAGAGCTACTTAGTATCCTTAATTGATTCTAGTTGTGCTACGCTGTGACCTCATTAGTGTTCTAGGCTCGCGTCTCTAGTCCGGTCTAGCCTAGGACCAGCACAGTACCGTCGTTGAGCGTTTATTCAACATTGCGTCTCTGAATTGATTATTGCTAATCTTTTGCTACCATATATAGCCAACCCAGCTCCACATATTTCTACACCGTGTATACGTACGCTCCCCTGGCAATCGCTTTACTCAATATTCGGAGTTACTTGACACCGCAAGTTGCCGATCACCGCCTGCTGCATGGTAAGAACTTGTAAGACATTGATATTTGCTTTACTGTGAGCGTTTTACCACCACATCCTAGTAGTTATAGGAACATTATTTTTGGATTTTGTTTCTTGTTGTACTAATCATGACAGGATCCAGAGTCAATTCATGGGCTTTGTCGATCGCGGGAGACGTGCCACCACCTTTGCAAATACCACAACCGTCACGAGAGGTGCACAAACATCCAAATGCACATGATCAGGTTAATGTATCTATACCACCATTTAATGGCCGTTTTAAACCTGCTTTATATATTGAATGGGAGTTCGACATAAAAAATATATTTGCTTCCCATAATTTCGATGAACATAAAAAGGTTAAGGTTGCGGTTGGTTCTTTCACTGGTTATGCTTTGGTTTGGTGGAGTGAATATTGTCGGTTACACCCTGATTATATACCTACTACTTGGGATGATTTGAAAGTTGCCATGCGACATACTTTCGTCCCTGCTTATTATACTCGTGACATGATTAAGAAGTTGCAACACTTAAAACAAGGTAGTGAAACTGTAACAAAATATTATGATGATTTACAAACTACCTTGTTGCATTCCTCTTTAGAAGAAAGTGAAGATGATTTTATGGATAGATTTTGGGGAGGATTAAACCGTGATATTCAAGAGATACTAATTCATGAAGAGTGTTATCCTATGGACCATTTGTTTCATCTTGCTTGCAAAGCTGAACAGGAAATAAAACGACGTGTTGGCCACGAGGAGAACAAGCGCACGGTGCACATTCCAAGAGTTGATATGATTGTTCCTTCAACTACTAGGCATACTATGACAACCACATCCGTTGTTGTCAGGACTACATCATCTCCACCATGTGACACATCGCCCCCGAGAGTGGCTACATCATCTGAGTTGATCGTAAGAGGTAATGACAAAGGTACTGATCTTCCATCTCTACATGAGAATGATGAATGCCTTGTCAATTTGAATGCACCATCTGATGAGCTACCCACTACTTTGATCACACCACCTATTTTAGAGGACTACATTGATAATTTGACTTTGCCATGTGATCAAACAACTGAAATACCAACAATTTTGAGTGCACCCATTGAATTAACTATTGATGCAAAAGAACCAATGTTTAATCATTTTGATATGACCTCTAATCTTGGTGATGATTCTGTGTTGAATGACTTATTGCATGTTTGCTTATTTAAGCATGTTGTAGCATGTAAATTTGATGCAAGTAAGGTTTATTCACCAATGTTGGGATGGTTTAATGATGAACATTGTCAATCTTTTGAAATGAATAAGAGCTTCACTTATATGTGCAAACTGAGTTGCAATATTTTCATGCCTTCTACTTCTTGTGCTAATTTTTTGGCTTTAGATTTTATGAACTATGCAAGTTACTCATCTATTCATGTGTCATATATGCAAAAATCAAGGGAAGTAAAAATGGATGACATATACATATACAACATGTACACCTTGTCTCTTTTGTTAGCCACATTTCAGATTAAGCAACGCCGAGGACGGCTTTATTATCAAGAAGGGGAGGATGATGAGGACATGACTACCTTGGATATGACCAAAAATATTGCATATATGCATATTTGTCAGGTGATTTCTAGTGCAAACTATTCAATAATCTATTTATGTTATCCAGAACAAAAATACTTCACACACTTTTGTGTTTTGTCTAATTGCAGGTGTATGGGACATTTGTACAATCCACATATGAAGATAAGGAAGAAAGAGATGTTTATTTGCTGTTCAAAAAGTTCTCTCACGTCACTTTTGGCCCAAGAGAAGATAGAGTCCAAGTCTCTCACGTTCTGGATTCAGATTCGGACTGCGCAGACATACCTGACTCAAAACGCACACAAGTTTTTCATACGGACTCCGAATTGGGTGATTCTTTTTTTTGTTGGAAACTAGATTTCGTGCACTTTCCAACCCAATTGGAATCACCTTCAAATTCGTCCGGAGCATTGAGTTGTGGACGAAACAATCTGATGCTGCAGCAGAATCCGAGTCAAACTACAAGTCCAAAGGTGTTACATCACCTCCACCATGTGACACATCGCCCCCGAGAGTGGCTACATCATCTGAGTTGATCATAAGAGGTAATGACAAAGGTACTGATCTTCCATCTCTACATGAGAATGATGAATGCCTTGTCAATTTGAATGCACCATCTGATGAGCTACCCACTACTTTGATCACACCACCTATTTTAGAGGACTACGTTGATAATTTGACTTTGCCATGTGATCAAACAACTGAAATACCAACAATTTTGAGTGCACCCATTGAATTAACTATTGATGCAAAAGAACCAATGTTTAATCATTTTGATATGACCTCTAATCTTGGTGATGATTCTGTGTTGAATGAATTATTGCATGTTTGCTTATTTAAGCATGTTGTAGCATGTAAATTTGATGCAAGTAAGGTTTATTCACCAATGTTGGGATGGTTTAATGATGAACATTGTCAATCTTTTGAAATGAATAAGAGCTTCACTTATATGTGCAAACTGAGTTGCAATATTTTCATGCCTTCTACTTCTTGTGCTAATTTTTTGGCTTTAGATTTTATGAACTATGCAAGTTACTCATCTATTCATGTGTCATATATGCAAAAATCAAGGGAAGTAAAAATGGATGACATATCCATATACAACATGTACACCTTGTCTCTTTTGTTAGCCACATTTCAGATTAAGCAACGCCGAGGACGGCTTTATTTTCAAGAAGGGGAGGATGATGAGGACATGACTACCTTGGATATGACCAAAAATATTGCATATATGCATATTTGTCAGGTGATTTCTAGTGCAAACTATTCAATAATCTATTTATGTTATCCAGAACAAAAATACTTCACACACTTTTGTGTTTTGTCTAATTGCAGGTGTATGGGACATTTGTACAATCCACATATGAAGATAAGGAAGAAAGAGATGTTTATTTGCTGTCCAAAAAGTTCTCTCACGTCACTTTTGGCCCAAGAGAAGATAGAGTCCAAGTCTCTCACGTTCTGGATTCAGATTCGGACTACACAGACACACCTGACTCAAAACGCACACAAGTTTTTCATACAGACTCCGAATTGGGTGATTCTTTTTTTGTTGGAAACTAAATTTCGTGCACTTTCCAACCCAATTGGAATCACCTTCAAATTCGTCCGGAGAATTGAGTTGTGGACGAAACAATCTGATGCTGCAGCAGAATCCGAGTCAAACTACAAGTCCAAAGCTGTTACATCACCTCCACTTGGGCCCATTGGCCTTGTACGACCTAGATTTAGTTTTAGGCTGCCTTGGGACGTCCTCCCACCTCCTTGGCCGCCACTCCTTGCTCCTATATAAGTAGATCCATCTAGTAGCTTTTCCTTGGGATTTGTTTAGTTAAAAGTTAGCCAACGCAACTTCGTGTACTTCGTTTGTGTCCAACGACCAGACCAAGACCGCTTTCGGATCCCCACCTTTATCAATACTTCATACATATTTGCAATATTCAGATTGCTTTTATCATATTCTTGCTCGTTCTTCGATTGCTTGCAGGAATAGACCTTCGTGGTCAGGTTGATCGTGCACCGGCGTGGTCAATAACCTCTGGAGATTGGTTTAGCGATTGCTAAGGCGCAACGTCGTGCACGTTTGTAGTCGGATCGTCAAAGTCGTCTCCACCAAATCGATAGTTACCATCTCATCGAAAGATCGAGACACCCCCGCCTCTATCACAAAGTCCATAGATATATCCTCCCAAGGAACACTAGGTACAGGCAAAGGCATATATAAACCATGAGGATTGAGTCGTGACTTAGCTCTTTGACATGTAGTGCAGCGAGCAACAAAACGCTCAACATCCCGTCTCATCTTTGGCCAAAAGAAATGTGTAGCAAGTATATCCTCCGTCTTCTTGACGCCAAAGTGTCCCATTAATCCTCCTCCATGCGCCTCCTGCAACAACAAAAGACGAACGGAGCTAGCTGGAATGCATAGCTTGTTAGCACGAAACACAAATCCGTCGTTAAGAACGAACTTGTTCCAAGTTCTTCCTTCCTTACAATTCTGCAATACATCTTTAAATTCAGCATCATGAACATATTGATCTTTGATGGTCTCCAAACCACATATTTTAAAGTCAAGTTGTGAAAGCATAGTATAACGACGAGACAAGGCATTAGCAATAACATTTTCTTTACCCTTCTTGTGTTTAATGACATAAGGGAAAGTCTCAATGAATTCAACCCATTTAGCATGTCTACGGTTCAGTTTTGCTTGACTTTTAATGTGTTTCAAAGATTCATGATCAGAATGTATAACAAATTCCTTGGGCCATAAATAATGTTGCCATATTTCTAAGGTCCGAACAAGAGCATATAATTCTTTATCATAAGTAGAATAGTTCAGACTAGGCCCACTCAATTTTTCAGAAAAGTATGCAACAGGTTTTCCATCTTGTAATAACACACCTCCTAATCCAATTCCACTAGCATCACATTCAAGCTCAAAAGTCTTATTGAAATTAGGAAGTTGGAGTAAAGGATCATGTGTCAACTTATCTTTCAATACCGTGAAAGCTTCTTCCTTTGCGGTACCCCAAACAAAAGGCACATTCTTCTTTGTAAGCTCGTTGAGAGGTGCAGCAATGGTGCTGAAATCTCTCACAAAACGCATATAGAAACCAGCGAGCCAAGGAAACTCCTCACTTGTGTGACCGTTTTGGGCTGCGGCCAACTCTCAATAGCTTCAATCTTGGCTTTATCAACTTCAATTCCCTGTGGAGTAACAACATAGCCAAGAAAAGACACTCGGTCGGTGCAAAAGGTGCACTTTCCAAGGTTTCCAAACAAACGTGCATCACGTAGAGCAATAAAAACAGCACGTAAATGTTCCAAATGTTCCTCCAAAGATTTGCTATAAATCAATATGTCATCAAAGTAAACTACCACAAATCGTCCAATGAAAGCACATAAAACTTCGTTCATTAAGCTCTTGAAAGTACTAGGTGCATTAGTTAACCCAAAAGGCATGACTAACCACTCATATAATCCAAACTTAGTTTTAAATGTTGTTTTCCATTCATCACCCAATTTCATACGAATTTGATGGTATCCACTACGCAAATCAACTTTGGAGAATATTGTAGAGCCACTCAATTCATCAAGCATATCATCTAGCCTAGGAATAGGATGATGATAACGAATAGTAATATTATTAATGCCTCTACAATCAACGCACATACGTGACGTACCATCCTTTTTCGGCACTAAAATGATAGGAACAGCACAAGGACTAAGGGATTCGCGTATATAACCTTTGTCGAGCAGTTCTTGTACTTGACGCATAATCTCCTTCGTCTCCTCTGGATTGGTACGGTATGGTGCACGGTTGGGTAGCGAAGCACCGGGAATTAAGTCAATTTGATGCTCAATCCCTCGAATAGGTGGTAATCCCGGTGGCACGTCTTGTGGAAAGACGTCAGCGAACTCCTGCAAAATGTTAGTGACAGCAGTGGGCAAAGAGGAAGGCACGTCCTCGAATGAAAATAATGCCTCTTTGCACACAAAAGCATAGCAAACAGATTTGCTAAAATCTAGCTCATCAATATCAGATTTGGTGGCAAGTAAACATGCACTTTTCAATTTAATTTCAGAAACAACAGTAGATGGTTTATTATTAGGCTTCATTTGGTGCTCAAATTCTTTTGCCACAATCTGATTTTCACTCTTATTTGTCTCCTGTTTTGCTTTATTAGCTCTATTAATATCATCTTTCAAAATGGAATCAGGAGTCATAGGAAGCAAAGTAATATTTTTATCGTTATGAACAAGAGTATACTGATTGTTTCTACCATGGTGTACATAATTTTTATCAAATTGCCATGGTCTACCAAGCAATAAGGAACGTGCTTGCATAGGTACCACGTCACAATCAACATAATCAGCATATGTAGAGATACTAAAATGCACATGAACAGTACATGTTACCTTAACCTTGCCGCTGTTGTTGAACCATTGGATGTAGTAAGGATGTGGATGTGGTCTTGTGGTGAGAGATAGCTTCTCCACCATCTCCATGCTAGCCAAGTTATTGCAGCTCCCTCCATCTATGATCACGCGAACAGAATGTTCCTTCACAACTCCCTTTGTATGGAACAAATTATGCCTCTGATTTTGCTCAGCTTGTGTAACCTGCACACTCAAAACACGTTGAGCAACTAAACATTCATACATGTCAGCATCTTCAGGAGCCATGTATTGCGTCTCATGATCAGAATCGTCTCCACCGTGTTCTTCAGGTGTAATAAGAGACAACGTCTCCTCATCATAGTCACTAGCAGACTCATACCCACCATCCTCAGTAACAATCATCACACGCTTAGATGGGCATTCTCTCGCATAATGACCTCCACCCTTGCAACGTCGACAAATAATATCATGTGTTTGCCCTGTTGATGCCATGGATGAAGAAGAGCTCTTTGCAGGCCCAGAAGGTGTGCTCTTGGCAGATAGTGGTGATTGTGCCTGCTTTATTGTATCACGGTTGGAGGTGGCAGCCGACGGAGGCGCCGGTGTAGCAGAACGTGTGGAAGTAGATGATGCACGTGGTGTCCATGATGAAGGTCGACCTGTAGAAAAGTTACTCCGCGCCAATGCCTGTCGATCCTGCACTTCACGTTCAGCTTTACAAGCAAGATGGAATAAACGAGTGATATTAGTATACTCCTTATACTCTAGAATCGTCTGAATCTCTCTATTTAATCCACCCATAAAACGTGCAAGCATAGCTTCATTCTCCTCAACAATACCACATCTAATCATGCCAGTTTGTAATTCCTGATAGTATTCTTCTACAGAATTTTTTCCCTGTCTTAAGCGCTGCAATTTTTGAAGTAATTCACGTTGGTAATATGGTGGAACCCAACGAATACGCATAGCAGTTTTCAAAGCAGCCCAAGTAGCCGGAATAGGATATAATCTACAATGCTTAGACCACCAAACACATGCAAAACTAGTGAAAGCACAAACAGCAGCAGGAACACGTCTCTCCTCGGGATATTGTAAACATGTAAATCGTTGTTCAGTTTCTAACTCCCAAGTAAGATATATATCAGGAACATATCTACCCTCAAATGGTGGAATATTCAATTTTAGTTTAGGGAGATGGTCATGATCTCGTACCTGAGGGTGAGCCCTACCATTGCCATTATTTGCATGTGGACGACCTGGTGGTTGCTCTGCTGGTGGTGGCACGTAGTTCTGATTTTGATCAACCTCATCCTCATAATCTCCCACATAATCATCCTCCTCCACATCAGCAGTAGGAGCCACAGAAGTATCAACAGCAGCACCAGCAGTTTGGCCCGACTGAAGAGGGACACGGCTCGCTCGGCGGAGGGCTGTTTCCCGACGTGGAGGTAGTCGATGTTGTTGCTGTTGTTGCAGAGGTGCGGCAGGAGCAGCGGGTGGTGGTGGTGGAAGACGCGAAAGCAATTCAGCAAACTTGTTATCGAGATTTGTTTCAAACGTCTTCTCCATGCCATCCATCTTCTCCATGGCCTCTTCAAATCTGTTTATCACATCTTGCACCTGTCCACTCATCATTTGCTGAAACGTATCATGAAGCTCCTTGTTCGTCAAGTTCTCCCAGTCAGTCTCGTCGACTTGTAATCCTGGCATGGTTAGCAGCAATAGAGACACACAAGAATATGATCCTACAGAATACTAACAAGTGGTGGTGGTGGCTGGTGTCACAAATCCGTCAAGCAAATCTCAAATTCTTACCAGTTCTTACCCAGCAGCAGGCGGTGATCAGCAACCATTGTAGTCAAAACTCTCAAAAGCTTGGATAGAGCGATTGCCAGGGAGAGTCAAACGCACGACGTAGATGTATGTGGAGCTGGGAAGGCTTATAGTATGGTAGCAAAAAGGGTCAGCAATAATCAATTCAGAGATGCAAAGTTGAATAAACGCTCAACGACGGTACTGTGCTGGTCCTAGGCTAGACCGTGCTAGAGACGCGAGCCTAGAACACTAACAAAATCACGGCGTTGCACGTAAATAAGGGAAAAGCACACTCTGGAACTCTTTTTTTTCGCTCTTTTTTGCGCTCCTTTTTTTGCGCTCCTCTTTTTTTTTGCGAAAAATCACTATAATGGTGAGTGTCTCAAAACTCTTCCCTCGTCAAACTGATAGGATGGGCACGAAAAAAAAATTCACTTTTTTTTCGGAAATCAGGGCAGCGACAACGAAAAAGTGCGACAAAAAATCACTATGATGGCACGTGGCTCAAAAGACTTAGAAAAGCCTAAAAATAGGATAGGGAAAAAAATTTGCCCGTGAAATTTTTGGCCTAAAAACTGCCCGGGGGTCTCCAGACACTTTTTTCCGAGACCTACGCAGTCAAGGAAACACGAAACGGAATTTAGATTGATCTCAAGAACAAACCTAATATGAGAAGAACTCGGATTGGTGGTGGATATATGGTTGTGGTATATGGCAGCGGTGGTGGTATATGGTAGCGGTGGTGGTATATGGATACAGATTGGTGGTGGTATATGGATACGAATTGGTGCTGGTATATGGATATGGATTCAGAGCGGTGGCGGATAAGCAAAAGTGATAGATGGGCGATGATGATGGTGCGGCGGCGGCGTGACAACTTATGACCAGAACTCGAAACTCTAAAAGACTAGACTCTAAGACCAGCAACTTGACACGACGATGCAACCGCAAATTCAACAAAGCAAAAACCCTAAAAAGATTATGCAAAGGCTCAGATTGGTTCGGATATGATGAACTAACCCAAATTTTTTTTCTTGCTTTTTCGTGGACTGTAGGTATGAAGAACAGACTCGATCTAATCTATGAAAAAACTGTAAAATCTCACCGAGCAACCTGGAAATCTGATACCACTTGATAGAGGCTAAGGTGCCCCGATGTTTCGATGAGATGGTGGCTATCGTTTTCTGTGGGAGTCGACCTTGACGATCCGACTACGAACGTGCGAGACGTCGCGCCTTAGCAATCGCTAAACCAACTTCCGAGGGTTATTAACCACGCCGGAGCACGATCAACCTGACCACGAGGGTCTGTTTCCTGCGAGCAAACGAAGAACAAGTAAGAAACTAAGATTGCAATCGGGATATTGCGAATATAAGATGAAAGCTTCATTGATCAAGGTGGGGTTCTGTGACGTCTTGGTCTGGTCGTTGGACACAAACGAAGTACGCGAAGTTGCAGCTATGGCGAACTTTTAATCTAAACAAAACCCAAAGTCTAAACGACGCCCTAAGGGCTGTATATATGGAGGAAGAGGGGGGAATTTCGTGGCCCTTGAGTGTGGGGTCCGAAACCAACCCTAACTCTTGTTTCCCCACACATACGGACTCTAAAAATAACCTATACTTAAGTATTTCGAAATTACATGGGCCTGGCCCATTAATAAGGTGACGCAGCACCAAGAATAGCCTATGGACGAATATTATGAAGTGGCATCTTGTATATTTCGTCTAAGGCTTCATGCACTCCTTATGGCGGCTTCAAAGTCCTGAAATCATCACTTGTAACTCCGTTCTTGATCCCCTTGCGCATGCCATCAACTCCATGCGTGTTTTTGCTCCAATGTTCATCCTTCTCCAAGCTAGGCCCTTCATTTGTAAGCAAAACAAATGTATCCAATTTAGGCAGCATCATAATCTCATGAACATTAGAATCATTACCAAGAAACGAAAGTACCTGGTAATTTAATTGGCGTGCGCGAGCTCTAGTAATTGGTCCAGTATATGTAACAGTAGGGGCTGTGGGTGTAACAATGGTATTGATGTCCTGATCATCCTCCCCTTCTTGAAATGAAGTCGTCCTCGACGGAAGTGCATCTTCCTCACCCAAATAAGGCTTCAAATCTGCAATGTTAAAAGTGGGACTAACCCCATAATCTACAGGTAGCTCAAGTTTATATGCATTATCATTTATTTTCTCTAACACCTTAAAAGGACCATCAGCACGTGGCATTAGCTTTGATTTGCGCAGATTAGGAAATCTATCTTTACGCAAACGTAACCAAACAAGATCTCCAGGCGCAAACACAACATGTTTTCTACCCTTATCTCCAGCAAGTTTATATTTAGCATTCATACGCTCAATGTTTTCCTTACTTAACTCATGCATTTTTACAATCAATTCAGAACGTTCTTTAGCATCAAAATTAACCTTCTCTGAAGATGGAAGAGGCAACAAATCAATAGGTGCACGAGGTAGGAAACCATACACAATTTCAAAAGGGCACATCTTAGTAGTAGAATGCAATGAACGATTATAAGCAAATTCAATATGAGGCAAGCATTCTTCACACATTTTCTTGTTATTCTTCAAAACATCCCTAAGCATAGTAGACAATGTTCTATTGACTACTTCAGTTTGTCTATCAGTTTGGGGGTGACAAGTAGTACTAAAAAGCAGCTTAGTCCCCAACTTAGCCCATAAACATCTCCAAAAGTGGCTAAGAAATTTAGTATCACGATCTGAAACAATAGTATTTGGCACACCATGTAAGCAAATAATTTCACGAAAGAACAAATCAGCAACATTAACAGCATCATCGCTTTTATGACATGGTATAAAGTGTGCCATTTTCGAGAACCTATCCACGACAACAAATATGCTATCCCTCCCCTTCTTTGTTCGAGGTAAACCTAAAACAAAGTCCATAGATATATCCTCCCAAGGAACACTAGGTACAGGCAAAGGCATATATAAACCATGAGGATTGAGTCGTGACTTAGCTCTTTGACATGTAGTGCAGCGAGCAACAAAACGCTCAACATCCCGTCTCATCTTTGGCCAAAAGAAATGTGTAGCAAGTATATCCTCCGTCTTCTTGACGCCAAAGTGTCCCATTAATCCTCCTCCATGCGCCTCCTGCAACAATAAAAGACGAACGGAGCTAGCTGGAATGCATAGCTTGTTAGCACGAAACACAAATCCGTCGTTAAGAACGAACTTGTTCCAAGTTCTCCCTTCCTTACAATTCTGCAATACATTTTTAAATTCAGCATCATGAACATATTGATCTTTGATGGTCTCCAAACCAAATATTTTAAAGTCAAGTTGTGAAAGCATAGTATAACGACGAGACAAGGCATCAGCAATAACATTTTCTTTACCCTTCTTGTGTTTAATGACATAAGGGAAAGTCTCAATGAATTCAACCCATTTAGCATGTCTACGGTTCAGTTTTGCTTGACTTTATTGTGTTTCAAAGATTCATGATCAGAATGTATAACAAATTCCTTGGGCCATAAATAATGTTGCCATGTTTCTAAGGTCCGAACAAGAGCATATAATTCTTTATCATAAGTAGAATAGTTCAGACTAGGCCCACTCAATTTTTCAGAAAAGTATGCAACAGGTTTTCCATCTTGTAATAACACACCTCCTAATCCAATTTCACTAGCATCACATTCAAGCTCAAAGGTCTTATTGAAATTAGGAAGTTGGAGTAAAGGAGCATGTGTCAAATTATCTTTCAATACCGTGAAAGCTTCTTCCTGTGCGGTACCCCAAACAAAAGGCACATCCTTCTTTGTAAGCTCGTTGAGAGGTGCAGCAATGGTGCCGAAATCTCTCACAAAACGCCTATAGAAACCAGCGAGGCCAAGGAAACTCCTCACTTGTGTGACCGTTTTGGGCTGCGGCCAACTCTCAATAGCTTAAATCTTGGCTTTATCAACTTCAATTCCCTGTGGAGTAACAACATAGCCAAGAAAAGATACTCGGTCGGTGCAAAAGGTGCACTTTCCAAGGTTTCCAAACAAACGTGCATCACGTAGAGCAATAAAAACAGCACGTAAATGTTCCAAATGTTCCTCCAAAGATTTGCTGATGAGGACATGACTACCTTGGATATGACCAAAAATATTGCATATATGCATATTTGTCAGGTGTATGGGACATTTTTACAATCCACATATGAAGATAAGGAAGAAAGAGATGCTTATTTACTGTCCAAAAAGTTCTCTCACGTCACTTTTGGCCCAAGAGAAGATAGAGTCCAAGTCTCTCACGTTCTGAATTCAGATTCGGACTGCACAGACATACCTGACTCAAAACGTACACAAGTTTTTCATACGGACTCCGAATTGGGTGATTCTTTTTTTGTTGGAAACTAGATTTCGTGCACTTTCCAACCCAATTGGAATCACCTTCAAATTCGTCCGGAGCGTTGAGTTGTGGACGAAACAATCTGATGCTGCAGCAGAATCCGAGTCAAACTACAAGTCCAAAGGTGTTACATCACCTCCACTTGGGCCCATTGGCCTTGTACGACCTAGATTTAGTTTTAGGCTGCCTTGGGACGTCCTCCCACCTCCTTGGCCGCCACCCCTTGCTCCCATATAAGTAGATCCATCTAGTAGCTTTTCCTTGGGATTTGTTTAGTTAAAAGTTAGCCATTGCAACTTCGTGTACTTCGTTTGTGTCCAACGACCAGACCAAGACCGCTTCCGGATCCCCACCATTATCAATACTTCATATATATTCGCAATATTCAGATTGCTTTATCATATTCTTGCTCGTTCTTCAATTGCTTGCAGGAATAGACCTTCGTGGTCAGGTTGATCGTGCTCCAGCGTGGTCAATAACCTCTCGGAGTTGGTTTAGCGATTGCTAAGGCGCAACGTCGTGCACGTTTGTAGTCGGATCGTCAAAGTCGTCTCCACCAAATAGATAGTTATCATCTCATCGAAAGATCGGGACACCCTCGCCTCTATCAAGTGGTATCAGTTTTCAGGTTGCTCGGTGGGATTTTACAGTTTTCATAGTTTAGATCGCATCTGTCATTCATACCTACAATCCATGAAAAAGCCATAAAAAAGTTAGATCTGTTCATCATTTATCCAAGCCAGTCTGAGCCTTTGCAATTTTCTATTCATTGCTTGCATAGTTGAATTATCGGTTGCATCGTCGTGTTAGTTGCTGGTCTTAGTGTCTAGTTCCTTTAGAGTTTCGAGTTCTGTTCACATTAGTCACGCCGCCGCTGCATCATTATCCCTTCCGCTGTCCACTATCCCATCCATTAATTTCCACCACGTGCTACGCAATGTTCATTGTCATAATCATAGTTGAGGTCATTCACATCTTCGCCTGATCCAATTTGCATCTTATCTAGTTTGTCTTGGAAAGAGGGAGAAAAAAAAGATAGAGGAAAAAAAAGAGAGGAAAAAAAAGAAAAAGAGAGAGAAGAAAAAGAAAAAAAAGCGTGAGAAAAAAAAAAGAGAGAAGAAAAAAAAATCGGATCTATCTAGAATCAATCTCGTACCTGAATTCGGATTGGAATCTGTTTTGCGCACTGTTCAGTAAAACAGGTGTATCTTCCTCATACGAAGTCCGTTTTGCCTCCGTGAGTACTCAAATTGAAGCTAGCGACGAGCCGCATCTAAATAGTTGCAGAAGCTAGTTCAATATTTGACACCTCAAAATCGGCTTCTAAATAGGTCTTTTTGCCCTCCGAAGTTCGTGAACACAACTTGTTCCAATTTTTCAGGCCAGTTTTAGAATTCTTTGACTCCTCATATCAACTCGGAATTGAGTGATTCTTTTTGCATTGGAAAGCTTGAGTTAGTAGCATTCTTTGAAAGAATTTATCAGAAAATTGTCTCAAACTTTTCAAGAGGAAAGTTGGAGAGAGAGTTGTTGTATATCCTGCTTGGCAGTTGTTTTTCATCATTATCTTCACTGCCGTTGTGATCTTCACTGCCGTTGTGATCTTCACTTATATCTTGCTGTCAAGAGCTACTTAGTATCCTTCATTGATGCTAGTTGTGCTACGCTGTGACCTCATTAGTGTTCTAGGCTCGCGTCTCTAGTCCGGTCTAGCCTAGGACCAGCACAGTACCGTCGTTGAGCGTTTATTCAACATTGCATCTTTGAATTGATTATTGCTAATCTTTTGCTACCATATATAGCCAACCCAGCTCCACATATTTCTACACCGTGTATACGTACGCTCCCCTGGCAATCGCTTTACTCAATATTCGGAGTTACTTGACACCGCTGGTTGCCGATCACCGCCTGCTGCATGGTAAGAACTTGTAAGACATTGATATTTGCTTTACTGTGAGCGTTTTACCACCACATCTTAGTAGTTATAGGAACATTATTTTTGGGTTTTGTTTCTTGTTCTACTAATCATGACAGGATCCAGAGTCAATTCGTGGGCTTTGTCGATCGCGGGAGACGTGCCACCACCTTTGCAAATACCACAACCGTCACGAGAGGTGCACAAACATCCAAATGCACATGATCAGGTTAATGTATCTATACCACCATTTAATGGCCGTTTTAAACCTGCTTTATATATTGAATGGGAGTTCGACATAAAAAATATATTTGCTTCCCATAATTTCAATGAACATAAAAAGGTTAAGGTTGCGGTTGGTTCTTTCACTGGTTATGCTTTGGTTTGGTGGAGTGAATATTGTCGGTTACACCCTGATTATATACCTACTACTTGGGATGATTTGAAACTTGCCATGCGACATACTTTCGTCCCTGCTTATTATACTCGTGACATGATTAAGAAGTTGCAACACTTAAAACAAGGTAGTGAAACTGTAACAAAATATTATGATGATTTACAAACTACCTTGTTGCATTCCTCTTTAGAAGAAAGTGAAGATGATTTTATGGATAGATTTTGGGGAGGATTAAACCGTGATATTCAATAGATACTAATTCATGAAGAGTGTTATCCTATGGACCATTTGTTTCATCTTGCTTGCAAAGCTGAACAGGAAATAAAACGACGTGTTGGCCACGAGGAGAACAAGCGCACGGTGCACATTCCAAGAGTTGATATGATTGTTCCTTCAACTACTAGGCATACTATGACAACCACATCCGTTGTTGTCAGGACTACATCACCTCCACCATGTGACACATCGCCCCCGAGAGTGGCTACATCATCTGAGTTGATCATAAGAGGTAATGACAAAGGTACTGATCTTCCATCTCTACATGAGAATGATGAATGCCTTATCAATTTGAATGCACCATCTGATGAGCTACCCACTACTTTGATCACACCACCTATTTTAGAGGACTACGTTGATAATTTGACTTTGCCATGTGATCAAACAACTGAAATACCAACAATTTTGAGTGCACCCATTGAATTAACTATTGATGCAAAAGAACCAATGATTAATCATTTTGATATGACCTCTAATCTTGGTGATGATTCTGTGTTGAATGACTTATTGCATGTTTGCTTATTTAAGCATGTTGTAGCATATAAATTTGATGCAAGTAAGGTTTATTCACCAATGTTGGGATGGTTTAATGATGAACATTGTCAATCTTTTGAAATGAATAAGAGCTTCACTTATATGTGCAAACTGAGTTGCAATATTTTCATGCCTTCTACTTCTTGTGCTAATTTTTTGGCTTTAGATTTTATGAACTATGCAAGTTACTCATCTATTCATGTGTCATATATGCAAAAATCAAGGGAAGTAAAAATGGATGACATATACATATACAACATGTACACCTTGTCTCTTTTGTTAGCCACATTTCAGATTAAGCAACGCCGAGGACGGCTTTATTTTCAAGAAGGGGAGGATGATGAGGACATGACTACCTTGGATATGACCAAAAATATTGCATATATGCATATTTGTCAGGTGTATGGGACATTTGTACAATCCACATATGAAGATAAGGAAGAAAGAGATGTTTATTTGCTGTCCAAAAAGTTCTCTCACGTCACTTTTGGCCCAAGAGAAGATAGAGTCCAAGTCTCTCACGTTCTGAATTCAGATTCGGACTGCAAAGACATACCTGACTGAAAACGTACACAAGTTTTTCATACGGACTCCGAATTGGGTGATTCTTTTTTTGTTGGAAACTAGATTTCGTGCACTTTCCAACCCAATTGGAATCACCTTCAAATTCGTCCGGAGCGTTGAGTTGTGGACGAAACAATCTGATGCTGCAGCAGAATCCGAGTCAAACTACAAGTCCAAAGGTGTTACATCACCTCCACTTGGGCCCATTGGCCTTGTACGACCTAGATTTAGTTTTAGGCTGCCTTGGGACGTCCTCCCACCTCCTTGGCCGCCACCCCTTGCTCCTATATAAGTAGATCCATCTAGTAGCTTTTCCTTGGGATTTTTTTAGTTAAAAGTTAGCCATTGCAACTTCGTGTACTTCGTTTGTGTCCAACGACCAGACCAAGACCGCTTCCGGATCCCCACCATTATCAATACTTCATATATATTCGCAATATTCAGATCGCTTTATCATATTCTTGCTCGTTCTTCAATTGCTTGCAGGAATAGACCTTCGTGGTCAGGTTGATCGTGCTCCAGCGTGGTCAATAACCTCTCGGAGTTGGTTTAGCGATTGCTAAGGCGCAACGTCGTGCACGTTTGTAGTCGGATCGTCAAAGTCGTCTCCACCAAATCGATAGTTATCATCTCATCGAAAGATCGAGACTCCCTCGCCTCTATCATTTGCTATAAATCAATATGTCATCAAAGTAAACTACCACAAATCGTCCAATGAAAGCACGTAAAACTTCGTTCATTAACCTCATGAAAGTACTAGGTGCATTAGTTAACCCAAAAGGCATGACTAACCACTCATATAATCCAAACTTAGTTTTAAATATTGTTTTCCATTCATCACCCAATTTCATACGAATTTTATGGTATCCACTATGCAAATCAACTTTGGAGAATATTGTAGAGCCACTCAATTCATCAAGCATATCATCTAGCCTAGGAATAGGATGACGATAACGAATAGTAATATTATTAATGCCTCTACAATCAACGCACATACGTGACGTACCATCCTTTTTCGGCACTAAAATGATAGGAACAGCACAAGGATTAAGGGATTCGCGTATATAAGCTTTGTCGAGCAGTTCTTGTACTTGACGCATAATCTCCTTCGTCTCCTCTGGATTGGTACGGTATGGTGCACGGTTGGGTAGCGAAGCACCGGGAATTAAGTCAATTTGATGCTCAACCCCTCGAATAGGTGGTAATCCCGGTGGCACGTCTTGTGGAAAGACGTCAGCGAACTCCTGCAAAATGTTAGTGACAGCAGGGGGCAAAGAGGAAGGCACGTCCTCGAATGAAAATAATGCCTCTTTGCACACAAAAGCATAGCAAACAGATTTGCTAAAATCTAGCTCATCAATATCAGATTTGGTGGCAAGTAAACATGCACTTTTCAATTTAATTTCAGAAACAACAGTAGATGGTTTATTATTAGGCTTCATTTGGTGCTCAAATTCTTTTGCCACAATATGATTTTCACTCTTATTTGTCTCCTGTTTTGCTTTATTAGCTCTATTAATATCATCTTTCAAAATGGAATCAGGAGTCATAGGAAGCAAAGTAATATTTTTATCGTTATGAACAAGAGTATACTGATTGTTTCTACCATGGTGTACAAAATTTTTATCAAATTGCCATGGTCTACCAAGTAATAAGTAACATGCTTGCATAGGTACCACATCACAATCAACATAATCAGCATATGTAGAGATACTAAAATGCACACGAACAGTACGTGTTACCTTAACCTTGCCGCTGTTGTTGAACCATTGGATGTAGTAAGGATGTGGATGTGGTCTTGTGGTGAGAGATAGCTTCTCCACCATCTCCATGCTAGCCAAGTTATTGCAGCTCCCACCATCTATGATCACACGAACAGAACATTCCTTCACAACTCCCTTTGTATGGAACAAATTATGCCTCTGATTTTGCTCAGCTTGTGTAACCTGCACACTCAAAACACGTTGAGCAACTAAACATTCATACCTGTCAGCATCTTCAGGAGCCATGTATTGCGTCTCATGATCAGAATCGTCTCCACCGTGTTCTTCACGTGTAATAAGAGCCAAAGTCTCCTCATCATAGTCACTAGCGGACTCATACCCACCATCCTCAGTAACAATCATCACACGCTTAGATGGACATTCTCTCGCATAATGACCTCCACCCTTGCAACATCGACAAATAATATCATGTGTTTGCCCTGTTCATGCCATGGATGAAGAAGAGCTCTTTGTAGGCCCAGAAGGTGTGCTCTTGGCAGATAGTGGTGATTGTGCCTGCTTTATTGTATCACGGTTGGAGGTGGCAGCCGACGGAGGCGCCGGTGTAGCAGAACGTGTGGAAGTAAATGATGCACGTGGTGTCCATGACGAAGGTCGACCTGCAGAAAAGTTACTCCGCGCCAATGCCTGTCGATCCTGCACTTCACGTTCAGCTTTACAAGCAAGATGGAATAAATAAGTGATATTAGTATACTCCTTATACTCTAGAATCGTCTGAATCTCTCTATTTAATCCACCAATAAAACGTGCAAGCATAGCTTCATTCTCCTCAACAATACCACATCTAATCATGCCAGTTTGTAATTCCTGATAATATTCTTCCACAGAATTTTTTCCCTGTCTTAAGCGCTGCAATTTTTGAAGTAATTCACGTTGATAATATGGTGGAACCCAACGAATACGCATAGCAGTTTTCAAAGCAGCCCAAGTAGCCGGAATAGGATATAATCTACAATGCTCAGACCACCAAACACATGCAAAACTAGTGAAAGCACAAACAGCAGCAGGAACACGTCTCTCCTCGGGATATTGTAAACATGTAAATCGTTGTTCAGTTTCTAACTCCCAAGTAAGATATATATCAGGAACATATCTACCCTCAAATGGTGGAATATTCAATTTTAGTTTAGGGAGATGGTCATGATCTCGTACCTGAGGGTGAGCCCTACCATTGCCATTATTTGCATGTGGACGACCTGGTGGTTGCTGTGCTGGTGGTGGCATGTAGTTCTGATTTTGATCAACCTCATCCTCATAATCTCCCACATAATCATCCTCCTCCACATCAGCAGTAGGAGCCACAGAAGTATCAACAGCAGCACCAGCAGTTTGGCCCGACTGAAGAGGGACACGGCTCGCTCGGCGGAGGGCTGTTTCCCGACGTGGAGGTAGTCGATGTTGTTGCTGTTGTTGCAGAGATGCGGCAGGAGCAGCCGGTGGTGGTGGTGGAAGACGCGAAAGCAATTCAGAAAACTTGTTATCGAGCTTTGTTTCAAACGTCTTCGCCATGCCATCTATCTTCTCCATGGCCTCTTCAAATCTGTTTATCACATCTTGCACCTGTCCACTCATCATTTGCTGAAGCGTATCATGAAGCTCCTTGTTCGTCAAGTTCTCCCAGTCAGTCTCGTCGACTTGTGATCCTGGCATGGTTAGCAGCAATAGAAACACACAAGAATATGATCCTACAGAATACTAACAAGTGGTGGTGGTGGCGGGTGTCACAAGTCTGTCAAGCAAATCTCAAATTCTTACCAGTTCTTACCCAGCAGCAGGCGGTGATCGGCAACCGTTGTAGTCAAAACTCTCAAAAGCTTGGATAGAGCGATTGCCAGGGAGAGTCAAACGCACGACGTAGATGTATGTGGAGCTCGGAAGGCTTATAGTATGGTAGCAAAAAGGGTCAGCAATAATCAATTCAGAGATGCAAAGTTGAATAAACGCTCAACGACGGTACTGTGCTGGTCCTAGGCTAGACCGTGCTAGAGACACGAGCCTAGAACACTAACAAAATCACGGCGCTGCATGTAAATAAGGGAAAAGCACACTCTGGAACTCTTTTTTCCCTCTTTTTTTTGCGCTCCTTTTCTTTGCCCTCCTCTTTTTTTTTGCGAAAAATCACTATAATGGCGAGTGTCTCAAAACTCTTCCCTCGTCAAACTGATAGGCTGGGCACGAATTTTTTTTTTCACTTCTTTTTCGGAAATCAGGGCAGCGACGACGAAAAAGTGCGACAAAAAATCACTATGATGGCACGTGGCTCAAAAGACTCAGAAAAGCCAAAAAATAGGATAGGGAAAAAAATTTGCCCGTGAAATTTTTGGCCTAAAAACTGCCCGGGGGTCTCCAGACTCTTTTTTTTTCCGAGATCTACGCAGGAAAGGAAACACGAAACGGAATTTAGATTGATCTCAAGAACAAACCTAATATGAGAAGAAATCGGATTGGTGGTGGATATATGGTTGTGGTATATGGCAGCGGTGGTGGTATATGGTAGCGGTGGTGGTATATGGATATAGATTGGTGGTGGTATATGGATACGGATTGGTGGTGGTATATGGATGGATTCAGAGCGGTGGCGGATAAGAAAAAGTGATAGATGGGCGATGATGATGGTGCGGTGGCGGCGTGACAACTTATGACCAGAACTCGAAACTCTAAAAGACTAGACTCTAAGACCAGCAACTTGACACGACGATGCAACCGCAAATTCAACAAAGCAAAAACCCTAAAAAGATTATGCAAAGGCTCAGATTGGTTCGGATATGATGAACTAACCCTAATTTTTTTTCTGGCTTTCTCGTGGACTGTAGGTATGAAGAACAGACTTGATCTAATCTATGAAAAACTGTAAAATCTCACCGAGCAACCTGGAAATCTGATACCACTTGATAGAGGCTAAGGTGTCCCGATGTTTCGAAGAGATGGTGGCTATCGTTTTCTGTGGGAGTCGACCTTGACGATCCGACTACGAATGTGCGAGACGTCGCGCCTTAGCAATCGCTAAACTAACTTCCGAGGGTTATTGACCACGCCGGAGCACGATCAACCTGACCACGAGGGTCTGTTTCCTGCGAGCAAACGAAGAACAAGCAAGAAACTGAGATTGCAATCGGGATATTGCGAATATAAGATGAAAGCTTTATTGATCAAGGTGGGGTTCTGTGACGTCTTGGTCTGGTCGTTGGACACAAATGAAGTACGCGAAGTTGCAGCTATGGCGAACTTTTAATCTAAACAAAACCCAAAGTCTAAACGACGCCCTAAGGGCTGTATATATGGAGGAAGAGGGGGGAATTTCGTGGCCCTTGAGGGTGGGGTCCGAAACCAACCCTAACTCTTGTTTCCCCACACATACGGACTCTAAAAATAGCCTATACTTAAGTATTTCGAAATTACATGGGCCTGGCCCATTAATAAGGTGACGCAGCACCTAGAATAGCCTATGGACGAATATTATGAAGTGGCATCTTGTATATTTCGTCCAAGGCTTCATGCACTCCTTATGGCGGCTTCAAAGTCCTGAAATCATCACTTGTAACTCCGTTCTTGATCCCCTTGTGCATGGCATCAACTCCATGCGTGTTCTTGCTCCAATGTTCATCCTTCTCCAAGCTAGGCCCTTCATTTGTAAGCAAAACAAATGTATCCAATTTAGGCAGCATCATAATCTCATGAACATTAGAATCATTACCAAGAAACGAAAGTACCTGGTAATTGAATTGGCGTGCGCGAGCTCTAGTAATTGGTCCAGTATATGTAACAGTAGGGGCTGTGGGTGTAACAATGGTATTGATGTCCTCATCAGGTCCAGTATATGTAACAGTAGGGGCTGTGGGTGTAACAATGGTATTGATGTCCTCATCAATAGTGCTCCCCTAAAGAAGCGCCTGAGTTGGCGTCCACGGAGCCCTCAAAGGGGATGTGACAGGGACATTCTTTACCTAATGGGACGGATAAGATTGTTAGCTCATTCCGGACTGACCATGATCGGGGTCATGGCCGCATGCATCATGCGAGGGGTGCAGTCGCTTCAGTATAGAGGCCGCCCCATGTGGGACTGCAACGGGGAGGACGATGCCACCCGCTATGGCCGTAAGGGGCCGGATTCGGCTGCCGCTCTAATAAAGACCTTGTCCGCTTTGTACAAGGGAGAAGAGGAGGAATTTCTCCGCGTCAACCTATAGGGTGGATTTTCTATGTACAATCCCCCAAGTTGGGTAAGTGGACACTTTTACTTGCCCATCCGTTTTATATTCCCATCGTTAAATATTCAGTCTAACAACTTCAACGCAGGAACTACGCCAGGCTGTTAAAGAAATATAAACAGCCCTCCTCCACAACCCGAGGATCCGGGACGGTCCCTCGGCCCGGCCTCTCAAGAGGATCCGGACTTATCTGTGGAGCTGATTGCTGGGGTGTTTCATCAATTGAGCAAGGACAACGCCTTGGTGGCCATTACGGCCGATTACCCAGGGCTACTCCCAGCCTCACAGGTAACTGAGACCGAAGTCCCAGCACTTTGAAAAGGGATCTATCCTCGCGTGTTTTCGATTGCCGTATGACAACCGTGTTTTGCAGGGGAGGTCCTTGAGACAGGAGGCCGAGCCTGCGGCGAGTAGCCAACGAGGGGCGGCAAGGCCCCGCAGGCTGAAAAGAAGTGCGGTCCGGACTGAGATGCCGGCACAAAGGTATAGCGCGCCATCTTATTCCCAGGTGTTATTCCTTTAAGTCATATTAATGCTCGTGCTCTCTTTGGGACGAAGAGACCTCGCCGGACTATATCCGGAGGGGTTGCCAATCGCGCCTCCACCAGCCAGGCTCCAAAGCCTGGTCCGAAAGCGGAGGCGAACACAAGGCGCGCACCGGACGCTCCTCCGACAGAGGATGCGGACAGGCTGTCTACCACCAATTCCGAGGTGGAGAGTGCCATGAACCACAGGCGTCACCAGACAGTTCTTCGCGACGCTTGTTTCTCCCAAGAGGCATTGGATGCCTTCAATTCGGGAGATGCGTTCCTCCGTGCCGCTCAAAATGGTCTAGACAAAGCCACGGAGCAGTATGTAAAAGACATACGGGTATGAAAATTTTGGTAAATATATATATACCAGTAGCCCCCGAGACTTGAAACAGTTAGAATAACTGATTTAAGGATCATTTGTTATGCAGGTTCTTACAGAAAAGAATACCCTACTATCCCAGGAGCTGGAAGAGTGCAAAGCCCAACTTGAGGCCGCACTAGCCGTGGCAGGGGAACCCAAGGAGACCCCCTCTGGTAATATACGCTTCGAAAGATAAGTATTTTGCGAAGTGCGGCGTGGGTGCAAATCTGACAAATGAAATTGCAGATGGCGCCGGATTAAATCCGGAAGAGCAACAACTCTGACGCCAGCTGAAGGCTGGTGAGAGCGTGCTGACAAAGGTGAGGCGGGAGAAGAACGATCTCCAAGATGCCAACACCAAGCTGGGCGTTGAACTAAAGGATGTTCGTGCCCAGCTGTTGGACTCCGTGAAGGAGAATCAGCGGCTTCGATGCGGCATATATAGTAAGTGCTTAAACGAACTTTGAAAAAAGAGTTCGGCAAGGAAGTCGACTAACAGAGTAATGTCTGTAGGTATGCTAACATGTCGTCCTGCAGAGGAAATGCCCGGTTCTACGGGTGACCTTCTTCCCGAGCTCTCACAACTGCACAAGCGAGTTCGGCAGGTGATGCAAAGCGTCGCCCAGGCCTTGTGGCCATCCGTCTCCATGCCCGAAGGCCTTGGAGAGCTTGTAGAGAAGCTGAAGGGAGCGCGGCGGCGCTTCCGATTGTGGAAGATGTCGGCCTGCCATCAAGGCGCCAGGGAGGCCTGGGCCATGGTGAAGACGCGGTACACGAAGGCTGACCCAAACCACATGGCCGAGGTCGGACCCGTGGGGCCCAATGGGAAGGAGATCCCTGTGAGCTTAGTATACAGCCAAGTAGAATTGGCCGCAAAGTATTCCCAACAGGACTGTAAACTAGATTGCCTATTAGATGGTATTGAAGAGGAATACAATCAGTCACATTGACTATGTAATTATAATTGACATGTGTAATGCCTTCTAGCCGGATTGTAGATCGTTTGTCATGGCCGACCTTTTCGCTTCAACCTCGGGACCTGACGGTTCGGAGTGTGTCCGAATACCCTCGCGGTTATATAAGAACCGGGGTATGCATAGAGACCAGGTGTAGGGGTCATTAGTGCTTGAACAGACAAGTGCCCAACTAGTTATGTTATATTACATGGTTAGTAAGAAACATCTCCAGGGAGAATAGTTCCGTTAGGGGTTCCTTTCCCTAGGAGGCATGCCCTAAAGTGCATGTCCATTCTGCGAAAAGACACGTAGGAAAAACATCTGGGGGCGTATAGATAAATAAAAAAAGATCATCTTTAGTTCACCGACCGAATATTCCCTTAAGAACGCTAGCTTTCGGCTTCACCCAGTCTGAGGTACACATCCGGCTGACCCGACAGTAACAATCGCAGAGGTGCTCCCTTTACCACCTAGCCGAACAATCGGGAACATAGGGGTAAGCACAGGAACCAGGCAACCCAGCTTGGCCAAAACTTAAGTCATATCGATGCATATACTTGCGAATAAAAGGTACATGCGGAAGTGTGACACATGTGTTGGGCATGAAGCCCGTATAAATAAGCTTCTCTTTAAAGAAGCCCCCAGGTTTAATGAGCGCGGATAGCGCGTCACTTTATGAGCATTTAAAGGATATAGGAGAGAGAGAGGAGAAGGAGAGAAATGTAAGACAGAAAGTATATAAAAAATGGACAGAGGAAGGAAACGAACACAGAGTCCGGCGCTAGGCATAGAATCTTCAAAGACGGGCTGCGTTCCATGGGTTCGGCTCGAGTCGGTTATCCGATGCATCTCGCAGGCGGTACGCTCCACCAGTCAGGACTTGGTCAATTATGAAGGGACCTTCCCACTTGGGCTTGAGTTTGTCCTTTTTCTTGTCCGGCAGACGTAGAACTAATTCGCCAACGTTGTAGTTTTTGGCCCGTACTTCTCTGCTTTGGTATCTTCGAGCCTGCTGTTGATAGAATGCGGAACGGGCTTTTGCCACGTCACGCTCTTCCTCCAAGGCGTCCAAACTGTCCTGCCGATCAAGCTCGGCTTCTCTTTCTTCGTACATGCGCACTAGAGGTGAGTCATGAATTATGTTGCAGGGCAAAACTGCCTCTGCGCCGTACACCATGAAGAATGGTGTGTATCCGGTGATGCTATTCGGCATGGTCCGCAGCCCCCAGAGTACGGAGTCGAGCTCCTCTACCCAGTGTGTATTAGATTCCTTAAGGGACCGCACTAATCTGGGTTTGATGCCGCTCATGATAAGACCATTTGCATGTTCGACCTGGCCGTTAGTTTGTGGGTGATAGACGGAAGCATAATCGAGCTTGATGCCCATGTTTTTGTACCAGAGTTTTACCTCGTCGGCCGTAAAGTTCATGCCGTTATCAGTGATGATGTTGTGGTGATGAGGACATCAATACAATTGTTACACCCACAGCCCCTGTTGCTATAAATACTGGACCAATTACTAGAGCTCGCGCACGCCAACTAAATTACCAGGTACTTTCATTTCTTGGTAATGATTCTAATGTTCATGAGAATATGATGCTGCCTAAATTGGATACATTTGTTTTGCTTACAAATGAAGGGCCTAGCTTGGAGAAGGATGAAAATTGGTTTAAGAACAAGCATGGAGATGATGGCATGCGCAAGGGGAACAAGAACGGAGTTACAAGTGATGATTTCAGGACTTTGAAGCCACCATAATGGGTGCATGAAGCCTTGGACGAAATATACAAGATGCCACTTCATAAATTTCGTCCCGAGGCTATTATAGGTGCTGCATCACCTTATTATTGGGCCAGGCCCATGTAATTTCGAAATACATAAGTATAGGCTATTTTTAGAGTCCGTATGTGTGGGGAAACAAGAGATAGGGTTGATTTCGGACCCCTCCACCAAGGGTCACGAAATCCCCCCCCCCCTCTTCCTCCATATATACAACCCTTAGGGCATCGTTTAGACTTTGGGTTTTGTTTAGATTAAAAGTTCGCCATAGCTGCAACTTCGCGTACTTCGTTTGTGTTCAACGACCAGACAAAGGCGTCACAGAACCCCACCTTGATCAATAAAGCTTTCATCTTATATTCGCAATATCCAGATTGCAATCTCAGTTTCTTGCTTGTTCTTCGTTTGCTCGCAGGAAACAGACCCTCGTGGTCAGGTTGATCGTGCTCCGGCGTGGTCGATAACCTCTCGGAGTTGGTTTAGTGATTGCTAAGGCGCGACGTCCTCGCACATTCGTAGTCGGATCATCAAAGTCGACTGCCACCAAAGCGATATCCATCATCTCATCGAAAGACGGGACACCTTTGCCTCTATCAAGTGGTATCAGATTTCCAGGTTGCTCGGTGAGATTTTATAGTTTTTCGTAGTTTAGATCGAGTCTGTTCTTCATACCTACAGTCCATGAAAAAGCCACAAAAAATATTAGGGTTAGTTCATCATATTCGAACCAATCTGAGCCTTTGCATAATCTTTTTAGGGTTTTGCTTTGTTGAATTTGCGGTTGCATCGTCGTGTCTAGTTGCTGGTCTTAGAGTCTAGTCTTTTAGAGTTTCGAGTTCTGGTCATAAGTTGTCACGCCGCCGCCGCACCATCATCATCGCCCCTGCCATCTACCACCACCGCTTATCCGCCACCGCTTCGAATCCGTATCCATATACCACCACCGCTGTCATACACCACCACCGCTGCCATCTACTACCATATATCCACCACCAATCCGAGTTCTTGTCATATTAGGTTTGTTTTCGAGATCCATCTAGATTCCGATTCGTGTTTCCTTGCCAGAGTAGGTTTCGGAAAAAAAAAGAGTCCGGAAACCACCCTCCGTTTAGGCCCAAAATTTTTCGAAAACGCATTTTTCGAAAAAATTTCTGGCTATCCTATTTTTAGGTGTTTCTGAGTGTTTGGAGACAGGTGCCATTATAGGAAGTTTTTTTTGACCCGTTTCCAGTTTTTGGGTCCGGGCAGTCGAAAAAAAAAATTGGTCGAAAAAATTTCGTGCCCATCCTGTCAGTTTGACCTAGGAAGAGTTTTGAGACACTCGCCATTATAGTGATTTTTCGCAAAAAAAAAGCAGCGCAAAAAAAAGAGCGCAAAAAAAAAGAGCGAAAAAAAATCCAGAGTGTGCTTTTCCCTTGTTTACGTGCCGCGCCGTGATTTTGTTGGTGTTCTAGGCTCGCGTCTCTAGCACAGTCTAGCCTAGGACCAACACAGTACCGTCGTTGAGCGTTTATTCAACTTTGCATCTCTGAATTGATTATTGCTGACCCTTTTTGCTACCATATTATAAGCCTTCCCAGCTCCACATACATCTACGTCGTGCGTTTGACTCTCCCTGGTAATCGCTCTATCCAAGCTTTGAGAGTTTTTGACTACAACGGTTGCCGATCACCGCCTGGTAAGAACTGGTAAGAATTTGAGATTTGCTTGACGGATTTGTGACACCCACCACCACCTCTTGTTAGTAGTCTGTAGGATCATATTCTTGTGTGTTTCTATTGCTGCTAACCATGCCAGGATCACAAGCCGACGAGACTGACTGGGAGAACATGACGAATAAGGATTTGCATGATAAATTTCAGCAAATGATGAGTGGACAGGTGCAAGATGTGCTAAATAGATTTGAAGAGGCCATGGAGAAGATAGATGGCATGGAGAAGACGTTCGAAACAAAGCTCGATAACAAGTTTAATGAATTGCTCACGCGTCTTCCACCACCACCACCCGCGGCACCTAACGCACCTCTCCAACAACAACAACAACGACTACCTCCACGTCGCGAAACAGATCTCCGCCGAGCGAGCCGTGTTCCTCTTGCGTTTGGCCAAACTGTTGGTGCTGCTGTTGATACTTCTGTGGCTCTTGCTGCTGATGCGGAGGAGGATGATTATGTGGGAGATTACGAGGATGAGGTTGCTCAAAATCAGAACTACGTGCAACCACTTGCACCACAACCACCAGGTCGTCCACATGCAAATAATCACAATGGTAGGGCTTTCCCTCAGGTACGAGATCATGACCATCTTCCTAAACTGAAATTGAATATTCCACCTTTCGAGGGTAGATATGTTCCTGATATATATCTTACTTGGGAGTTAGAAACTGAACAACGATTTACATGTTTACAATATCCTGAGGAGAGACGGGTTGCCGCTGCTGTTTGTGCTTTCACTAGTTTTGCATGTGTATGGTGGTCTGAACATTGTAGATTATATCCTATTCCAACTACTTGGGCTGCTTTGAAAACTGCTATGCGTACTCGTTGGGTTCCACCATGTTATCAACGTGAATTGCTTCAGAAATTACAGCGCTTAAGACAAGGAAAAAATTCTGTAGAAGAATATTATCAGGAATTACAAACTGCCATGATTAGATGTGGTATTGTTGAGGAGAATGAAGCAATGCTTGCACGTTTTCTGGGTGGATTAATGATAGAGGCAAAGGTGTCCCGTCTTTCGATGAGATGATGGATATCGCTTTGGTGGAAGTCGACTTTGACGATCCGACTACGAACGTGCGAGGACGTCGCGCCTTAGCAATCGCTAAACCAACTCTGAGAGGTTATTGACCACGCCGGAGCACGATCAACCTGACCACGAGGGTCTGTTTCCTGCAAGCAAACGAAGAACAAGCAAGAATCTGAGATTGCAATCTGGATATTGCGAATATAAGATGAAAGCTTTATTGATCAAGGTGGGGTTTTGTGACGCCTTTGTCTGGTCGTTGAACACAAACGAAGTACGCGAAGTTGCAGCTATGGCGAACTTTTAATCTAAACAAAACCCAAAGTCTAAACGGTGCCCTAAGGGCTGTATATATGGAGGAAGAGAGGGGGAATTTCGTGGCCCTTGGTTGATAGAGGCGGAGGTGTCCCGTCTTTCGATGAGATGATGGATATCGCTTTGGTGGAAGTCGACTTTGACGATCCGACTACGAACATGCGAGGACGTCGCGCCTTAGCAATCGCTAAACCAACTCCGAGAGGTTATTGACCACGCCGGAGCACGATCAACCTGACCACGAGGGTCTGTTTCCTGCGAGCAAACGAAGAACAAGCAAGAAACTGAGATTGCAATCTGGATATTGCGAATATAAGATGAAAGCTTTATTGATCAAGGTGGGGTTCTGTGACGCCTTTGTCTGGTCGTTGAACACAAACGAAGTACGCGAAGTTGCAGCTATGGCGAACTTTTAATCTAAACAAAACCCAAAGTCTAAACGATGCCCTAAGGGCTGTATATATGGAGGAAGAGGGGGGGAATTTCGTGGCCCTTGGTGGAGGGGTCCGAAATCAACCCTATCTCTTGTTTCCCCACACATACGGACTCTAAAAATAGCCTATACTTATGTATTTCGAAATTACATGGGCCTGGCCCAATAATAAGGTGACGCAGCACCTAAAATAGCCTCGGGACGAAATTTATGAAGTGGCATCTTGTATATTTCGTCCAAGGCTTCATGCACCCATTATGGTGGCTTCAAAGTCCTGAAATCATCACTTGTAACTCCGTTCTTGTTTCGCTTGCGCATGCCATCTTCTCCATGCTTGTTCTTGCTCCAGTGTTCATCCTTCTCCAAGCTAGGCCCTTCATTTGTAAGCAAAACAAATGTATCCAATTTAGGCAGCATCATATTCTCATGAACATTAGAATCATTACCAAGAAACGAAAGTACCTGGTAATTTAGTTGGCGTGCACGAGCTCTAGTAATTGGTCCAGTATGTATAGCAGCAGGGGTTGTGGGTGTAACAATTGTATTGATGTCCTCATCATCCTCCCCTTCTTGAAATGAAGGCGTCCTCGACGGAAGTTCATCTTCCTCACCCAAATAAGGCTTCAAATCTGCAATGTTAAAAGTGGGACTAACCCCAAAATCTGCAGGCAGCTCAAGTTTATATGCATTATCATTTATTTTCTCTAACACCTTAAAGGGACCATCAGCACGTGGCATTAACTTTGATTTGCGCAAATCAGGAAATCTATCCTTACGCAAATGTAACCAAACAAGATCTCCAGGTGCAAACACAACATGTTTTCTACCCTTATCTCCAGCAAGTTTATATTTAGCATTCATGCGCTCAATGTTTTCCTTAGTTAACTCATGCATTTTTAAAATCAATTCAGCACGTTGTTTAGCATCAAAATTAACCTTCTCCGAAGATGGAAGAGGCAACAAATCAATAGGTCCACGAGGTAGGAAACCATACACAACTTCAAAAGGGCACATCTTAGTAGTAGAATGCAATGAACGATTATAAGCAAATTCAATATGAGGCAAGCATTCCTCCCACATTTTCTTATTATTCTTCAAAACAGCCCTAAGCATAGTAGACAACGTTCTATTGACTACTTCAGTTTGTCCATCAGTTTGGGGGTGACAAGTAGTACTAAAAAGCAGTTTAGTCCCCAACTTAGCCCATAAACATCTCCAAAAGTGGCTAAGAAATTTAGTATCACGATCTGAAACAATAGTATTTGGCACACCATGCAGGCGAATAATTTCACGAAAGAACAAATCAGCAACATTAACAGCATCATCGCTTTTATGACATGGTATAAAGTGTGCCATTTTCGAGAATCTATCCACGACAACAAATATGCTATCCCTCCCCTTCTTTGTTCGAGGTAAACCTAAAACAAAGTCCATAGATATATCCTCCCAAGGAACACTATGATAGAGGCAAAGGTGTCCCGTCTTTCGATGAGATGGTGGATTTCGCTTTGGTGGAAGTCGACTTTGACGATCCGACTACGAACGTGCGAGGACGTCGCGCCTTAGCAATCGCTAAACCAACTCCGAGAGGTTATTGACCACGCCGGAGCACGATCAACCTGACCACGAGGGTCTGTTTCCTGCGAGCAAACGAAGAACAAGCAAGAAACTGAGATTGCAATCTGGATATTGCGAATATAAGATGAAAGCTTTATTGATCAAGGTGGGGTTCTGTGACGCCTTTGTCTGGTCGTTGAACACAAACGAAGTACGCGAAGTTGCAGCTATGGTGAACTTTTAATCTAAACAAAACCCAAGGTCTAAACGATGCCCTAAGGGCTGTATATATGGAGGAAGAGGGGGTGGATTTCGTGGCCCTTGGTGGAGGGGTCCGAAATCAACCCTATCTCTTGTTTCCCCACACATACGGACTCTAAAAATAGCCTATACTTATGTATTTCGAAATTACATGGGCCTGGCCCAATAATAAGGTGACGCAGCACCTAAAATAGCCTCGGGACGAAATTTATGAAGTGGCATCTTGTATATTTCGTCCAAGGCTTCATGCACACATTATGGTGGCTTCAAAGTCCTGCAATCATCACTTGTAACTCCGTTCTTGTTCCCCTTGCGCATGCCATCATCTCCATGCTTGTTCTTGCTCCAATGTTCATCCTTCTCCAAGCTAGGCCCTTCATTTGTAAGCAAAACAAATGTATCCAATTTAGGCAGCATCATATTCTCATGAACATTAGAATCATTACCAAGAAACGAAAGTACCTGATAATTTAGTTGGCGTGCACGAGCTCTAGTAATTGGTCCAGTATGTATAGCAGCAGGGGCTGTGGGTGTAACAATTGTATTGATGTCCTCATCATCCTCCCCTTCTTGAAATGAAGTCGTCCTCGACGGAAGTTCATCTTCCTCACCCACATAATGCTTCAAATCTGCAATGTTAAAAGTGGGACTAACCCCAAAATCTGCAGGCAACTCAAGTTTATATGCATTATCATTTATTTTCTCTAACACCTTAAAGGGACCATCAGCACGTGGCATTAGCTTTGCTTTGCGCAAACCAGGAAATCTATCCTTACGCAAATGTAACCAAACAAGATCTCCAGGTGCAAACACAACATGTTTTCTACCCTTATCTCCAGCAAGTTTATATTTAGCATTCATACGCTCAATGTTTTCCTTAGTTAACTCATGCATTTTTAAAATCAATTCAGCACGTTGTTTAGCATCAAAATTAACCTTCTCCGAAGATGGAAGAGGCAACAAATCAATAGGTGCACGAGGTAGGAAACCATACACAACTTCAAAAGGGCACATCTTAGTAGTAGAATGCAATGAACGATTATAAGCAAATTCAATATGAGGCAAGCATTCCTCCCACATTTTCTTATTATTCTTCAAAACAGCCCTAAGCATAGTAGACAACGTTCTATTGACTACTTCAGTTTGTCCATCAGTTTGGGGGTGACAAGTAGTACTAAAAAGCAGTTTATACCCCAACTTAGCCCATAAACATCTCCAAAAGTGGCTAAGAAATTTAGTATCACGATCTGAAACAATAGTATTTGGCACACCATGCAAGCGAATAATTTCACGAAAGAACAAATCAGCAACATTAACAGCATCATCGCTTTTATGACATGGTATAAAGTGTGCCATTTTCGAGAATCTATCCACGACAACAAATATGCTATCCCTCCCCTTCTTTGTTCGAGGTAAACCTAAAACAAAGTCCATAGATATATCCTCCCAAGGAACACTAGGTACAGGCAAAGGCATATATAAACCATGAGGATTGAGTCGTGACTTAGCTTTTTGACATGTAGTGCATCGAGCAATAAAACGCTCAACATCCCGTCTCATCTTTGGCCAAAAGAAATGTGTAGCAAGTACGTCCTCCGTCTTTTTCACGCCAAAGTGTCCCATTAATCCTCCTCCACGCGCCTCCTGCAACAACAAAAGACGAACGGAGCTAGCTGGAATGCATAGCTTGTTAGCACGAAACACAAATCCATCGTTAACGACAAACTTGTTCGACATTCTACCTTCTTTACAATTCTGCATTACATCTTTAAAATCAGCATCATGCACATATTGATCTTTGATGGTCTCCAAACCAAATATTTTGAAGTCAAGTTGTGAAAGCATAGTATAGCGACGAGACAATGCATCAGCAATAACATTTTCTTTTCCCTTCTTGTGTTTAATGACATAAGGGAAAGTCTCAATGAATTCAACCCATTTAGCATGTCTACGATTCAGTTTAGCTTGACTTTTAATATGTTTCAAAGATTCATGACCAGAATGTATAACAAATTCTTTGGGCCATAAATAATGTTGCCATGTTTCTGAAGTCCGAACAAGAGCATATAATTCTTTATCATAAGTAGAATAATTCAGACTAGGCCCACTCAATTTTTCAGAAAAGTATGCAACAGGTGTCAACTTATCTTTCAATACCGAGAAGGCTTCTTAGTGTGCGGTATCCCAAAGAAAAGGCACATCTTTCTTTGTAAGCTCATTGAGAGGTGCAGCAATGGTGCTGAAATCTCTCACAAAACGCCTATAGAATCCAGCGAGGCCAAGAAAACTCCTCAGTTGTGTGATCGTTTTGGGCTGCGGCCAACTCTCAATAGCTTCAATCTTGGCTTTATCAACTTCAATTCCCTGTGGAGTAACAACATAGCCAAGAAAAGATACTCGGTCGGTGCAAAAGGTGCACTTCCCAAGGTTACCAAACAAACGTGCATCACGTAGAGCAATAAAAACAGCACGAAAATGTTCCAAATGTTCTTCCAAAGATCTGCTATAAATCAATATGTCATCAAAGTAAACTACCACAAATCGTCCAATGAAAGCACGTAAAACTTCGTTCATTAATCTCATGAAAGTACTAGGTGCATTAGTTAACCCAAAAGGCATGACTAACCACTCATATAATCCAAACTTAGTTTTAAATGCTGTTTTCCATTCATCTCCCAATTTCATACGAATTTGATGGTATCCACTACGCAAATCAACTTTGGAGAATATTGTAGAGCCACTCAATTCATCAAGCATATCATCGAGCCTAGGAATAGGATGACGATAACGAATAGTAATATTATTAATGCCTCTACAATCAACACACATACGTGATGTACCATCCTTTTTCGGCACTAGAATAATAGGAACAGCACAAGGACTAAGGGATTCGCGTATATAACCTTTGTCGAGAAGCTCTTGTACTTGACGCATAATCTCCTTCGTCTCCTCTGGATTGGTACGGTATGGTGCACGGTTTGGCAGTGAAGCACCGGGAATTAGGTCAATCTGATGCTCAATCCCTCGAATAGGCGGTAATCCCGGTGGCACGTCTTGTGGAAAGACGTCAGCGAACTCCTGCAAAATGTTAGTGACAGCAGGAGGCAAAGAGGAAGGCATGTCCTCGAATGAAAATAATGCCTCTTTGCACACAAAAGCATAGCAAACAGATTTGCTGAAATCTAGCTCATCAATATCAGATTTGGTGGCAAATAAACATGCACTTCTCAATTTAATTTCAGAAGCAACACTAGATGGTTTATTATTAGGCTTCATTTGTTGCTCAAATTCTTTTGCCACAATCTGATTTTCACTCTTATTCTTCTCCTGTTTTGCTTTATTAGCTCTATTAATATCATCTTTCAAAATGGAATCAGGAGTCATAGGAAGCAAAGTAATATTTTTATCCTTATGAACAAGAGTATAGTGATTGTTTCTACCATGATGTACAGAATTTTTATCAAATTGCCATGGTCTACCAAGTAATAAGGAACATGCTTGCATAGGTACCACATCACAATCAACATAATCAGCATATGTAGAGATACTAAAATGCACACGAACAGTACGTGTTACCTTAACCTTGCCGCTGTTGTTGAACCATTGGATGTAGTAAGGATGTGGATGTGGTCTTGTGGTGAGAGAAAGCTTCTCCACCATGTCCATGCTAGCCAAGTTGTTGCAGCTCCCTCCGTCTATTATGACGCGCACAGAACGTTCCTTCACAACTCCCTTGGTATGGAACAAATTGTGCCTCTGAATTTGCTCAGCTTGTGAGACCTGCACACTCAAAACACGTTGAGCAAATAAACATACATACCTGTCAGCGTCTTCAGGAGCCATGTATTGCGTCTCATGATCAGAATCATCTCCACCATGTTCTTCACGTGTAATAAGAGCCAAAGTCTCCTCATCATAGTCACTAGCGGACTCATATGCACCATCCGCGGTAGCAATCATCACACGCGGAGATTTGCATTCTGTCGCATAATGACCTCCTCCCTTACAACGACGACAAATAATATCACTTGTATGCCCTGTTGATGTTATGGAAGAAGAAGAACACTGTGCAGGCCCCGCAGGTGCGCTCTTGGCAGATAATGGTGGTTGTGCCTGTTTTCTTGTATCACGGCTGGAGGTGGCACCTGATGGAGGTGCTGGTGCAGTTGAAGTAGAAGATGCACGTGGTGTCCATGATGAAGGTCGGCCTGCAGAAAAGTTAGTTCGCGCCAATGCTTGTCGATCCTGCACTTCACGTTCATGTTAACAAGCAAGATGGAATAAACGAGTGATATCAGTATACTCCTTATACTCTAGAATCGTCTGAATCTCTCTATTTAATCCACCCAGAAAACATGCAAGCATAGCTTCATTCTCCTCAACAATACCACATCTAATCATGCCAGTTTGTAATTCCTGATAATATTCTTCTACAGAATTTTTTCCTTGTCTTAAGCGCTGTAATTTTTGAAGCAATTCACATTGATAATATGGTGGAACCCAACGAGTACGCATTGCAGTTTTCAAAGCAACCCAAGTAGTTGGAATAGGATATAATCTACAATGTTCAGACCACCATACACATGCAAAACTAGTGAAAGCACAAACAGCAGCGGCAACCCGTCTCTCCTCGGGATATTGTAAACATGTAAATCGTTGTTCAGTTTCTAACTCCCAAGTAAGATATATATCAGGAACATATCTACGCTCGAAAGGTGGAATATTCAATTTCAGTTTAGGAAGATGGTCATGATCTCGTACCTGAGGGAAAGCCCTACCATTGTGATTATTTGCATGTGGACGACCTGGTGGTTGTGGTGCAGGTGGTTGCACGTAGTTCTGATTTTGAGCAACCTCATCCTCTTAATCTCCCACATAATCATCCTCCTCCGCATCAGCAGCAGGAGCCACAAAAGTATCAACAGCAGCACCAACAGTTTGGCCAAACGCAAGAGGAACACGGCTCGCTCGGCGGAGGTCTGTTTCGCGACGTGGAGGTAGTCGTCGTTGTTGTTGTTGGAGAGGTGCGTTAGGTGCAGCGGGTGGTGGTGGCGGAAGACGCGCGAGCAATTCATTAAACTTGTTATCAAGCTTTGTTTCGAACGTCTTCTCCATGCCATCTATCTTCTCCATGGCCTCTTCAAATCTGCTTAGCACATCTTGCACCTGTCCACTCATCATTTGCTGAAATTTATCATGCAAATCCTTATTCGTTATGTTCTCCCAGTCAGTCTCGTCGGCTTGTGATCCTGGCACGGTTAGCAGCAATAGAAACACACAAGAATATGATCCTACAGACTACTAACAAGAGGTGGTGGTGGGTGTCACAAACCCGTCAAGCAAATCTAAAATTCTTACCAGTTCTTACCCAGCAGCAAGCGGTGATCGGCAACCGTTGTAGTCAAAAACTCTCAAAGCTTGGATAGAGCGATTACCAGGGAGAGTCAACCGCACGACGTAGATGTATGTGGAGCTGGGAAGGCTTATAATATGGTAGCAAAAAGGGTCAGCAATAATCAATTCAGAGATGCAAAGTTGAATAAACGCTGAACGACGGTACTGTGCTGGTCCTAGGCTAGACTGTGCTAGAGACGCGAGCCTAGAACTCCAACAAAATTACGGCACGACATGTAAACAAGGGAAAAGCACACTCTGGATTTTTTTTTTCGCTCTTTTTTTTTGCGCTGCATTTTTTTTGCGAAAAATGACTATAATGGCGAGTGTCTCAAAACTCTTCCTAGCTCAAACTGACAGGATGGGCACGAAATTTTTTCCGACCAATTTTTTTTTTCTCGACTGCCCGGACCCAAAAACTGGAAACGGGTCAAAAAAAACTTCCTATAATGGCACCTGTCTCAAAACACTCAGAAACACCTAAAAATAGGATAGCCAGAATTTTTTTCGAAAAATGCGTTTTCGAAAAATTTTGGGCCTAAACGGAGCGTCGTTTCCGGACTCTTTTTTTTACGAAACCTACTCCGGCAAGGAAACACGAATCGGAATCTAGATGGATCTCGAAAACAAACCTAATATGACAAGAACTCGGATTGGTGGTGGATATATGTTGGTAGATGGCAGCGGTGGTGGTATATGACAGCGGTGGTGGTATATGGATACGGATTCGAAGCGGTGGCGGATAAGCGGTGGTGGTAGATGACAGGGGTGATGATGATGGTGCGCGGCGGCGTGACAACTTATGACCAGAACTCGAAACTCTAAAAGACTAGACTCTAAGACCAGCAACTAGACACGACGATGCAACCGCAAATTCAACAAAGCAAAACCCTAAAAAGATTATGCAAAGGCTCAGATTGGTTCGGATATGATGAACTAACCCTAATTTTGTTGTGGCTTTTTCGTGGACTGTAGGAATGAAGAACAGACTCGATCTAAACTACGAAAAACTGTAAAATCTCACCGAACAACCTGGAAATCTGATACCACTTGATAGAGGCAAAGGTGTCCCGTCTTTCGATGAGATGATGGATATCGCTTTGGTGGAAGTCGACTTTGACGATCCGACTACGAACGTGCGAGGACATCGCGCCTTAGCAATCGCTAAACCAACTCCGAGAGGTTATTGACCACGCCGGAGCATGATCAACCTGACCACGAGGGTCTGTTTCCTGCAAGCAAACGAAGAACAAGCAAGAATCTGAGATTGCAATCTGGATATTGCGAATATAAGATGAAAGCTTTATTGATCAAGGTGGGGTTCTGTGACGCCTTTGTTTGGTCGTTGAACACAAACGAAGTACGCGAAGTTGCAGCTATGGCGAACTTTTAATCTAAACAAAACCCAAAGTCTAAACGGTGCCCTAAGGGTTGTATATATGGAGGAAGAGAGGGGGAATTTCGTGGCCCTTGGTGGAGGGGTCCGAAATCAACCCTATCTCTGGTTTCCCCACACGTACGGACTCTAAAAATAGCCTATACTTATGTATTTCGAAATTACATGGGCCTGACCCAATAAAAAGGTGACGCAGCACCTATATTAGCCTCGGGACGAAATTTATGAAGTGGCATCTTGTATATTTCGTCCAAGGCTTCATGCACCCATTATGGTGGCTTCAAAGTCCTAAAATCATCACTTGTAACTCCGTTCTTGTTCCCCTTGCGCATAGCATCATCTCCATGCTTGTTCTTGCTCCAATGTTCATCCTTCTCCAAGCTAGGCCCTTCATTTGTAAGCAAAACAAATGTATCCAATTTAGGCAGCATCATATTCTCATGAACATTAGAATCATTACCAAGAAACGAAAGTACCTGATAATTTAATTGGCGTGCGCGAGTTCTAGTAATTGGTCCCGTATATGTAGCAGTAGGGGCTGTGGGTGTAACAATGGTATTGATGTCCTCATCAATTAAATAGAGAGATTCAGACCATTCTAGACTATAAGGAGTATACTAATATCACTCGTTTATTCCATCTTGCTTGTAAAGCTGAACGTGAAGTGCAGGATCGACAAGCATTGGCGCGAACTAACTTTTCTGCAGGCTGACCTTCATCATGGACACCGCGTGCATCTTCTACTTCAACTGCACCAGCACCTCAATCAGGTGTCTCCTCCAGTCATGATACAAGAAAACAGGCACAACCACCATTATCTGCCAAGAGCGCACCTGCTGGGCCTGCACAGAGTTCTGCTTCTTCCATGGCATCAACAGGGCACACAAGTGATATTATTTGTCGTCGTTGTAAGGGAGGAGGTCATTATGCGAGAGAATGCAAATCTCCGCGTGTGATGATTGCTACCGCGGATGGTGGATATGAGTCCGCTAGTGACTATGAGGAGACTTTGGCTCTTATTACACGTGAAGAACACGGTGGAGATGATTCTGATCATGAGACGCAATACATGGCTCCTGAAGACGCTGACAGGTATGAATGTTAGTTGCTCAACGTGTTTTGAGTGTGCAGGTCACACAAGCTGAGCAAAATCAGAGGCACAATTTGTTCCATACCAAGGGAGTTGTGAAAGAACGTTCTGTGCGCGTCATCATAGATGGAGGGAGCTGCAACAACTTGGCTAGCATGGAGATGGTGGAGAAGCTTTCTCTCACCACAAGACCACATCCACATCCTTACTACATCCAATGGTTCAACAACAGCGGCAAGGTTAAGGTAACACGTACTGTTCGTGTGCATTTTAGTATCTCTACATATGCTGATTATGTTGATTGTGATGTGGTACTATGCAAGCATGTTCCTTATTACTTGGTAGACCATGGCAATTTGATAAAAATTCTGTACACCATGGCAGAAACAATCTCTATACTCTTGTTCATAAGGATAAAAATATTACTTTGCTTCCTATGACTCCTGATTCCATTTTGAAAGATGATATTAATAGAGCTAATAAAGCAAAACAGGAGACAAATAAGAGTGAAAATCAGATTGTGGCAAAAGAATTTGAGCAACAAATGAAGCCTAATAATAAACCATCTAGTGTTGCTTCTAAAATTAAATTGAAAAGTGCATGTTTATTTGCCACCAAATCTGATATTGATGAGCTAGATTTCAGCAAATCTGTTTGCTATGCTTTTGTGTGCAAAGAGGCATTATTTTCATTCGAGGACGTGCCTTCCTCTTTGCCTCCTGCTGTCACTAACATTTTGCAGGAGTTCGCTGACGTCTTTCCACAAGACGTGCCACCGGGATTACCGCCTATTCGAGGGATTGAGCATCAGATTGACTTAATTCACGGTGCTTCACTGCCAAACCGTGCACCATACCGTACCAATCCAGAGGAGACGAAGGAGATTATGCGTCAAGTACAAGAGCTTCTCGACAAAGGTTATATACGCGAATCCCTTAGTCCTTGTGCTGTTCCTATTATTCTAGTGCCGAAAAAGGATGGTACATCACGTATGTGTGTTGATTGTAGAGGCATTAATAATATTACTATTCGTTATCGTCATCCTATTCCTAGGCTAGATGATATGCTTGATGAATTGAGTGGCTCTACAATATTCTCCAAAGTTGATTTGCGTAGTGGATACCATCAAATTCGTATGAAATTGGGAGATGAATGGAAAACAGCATTCAAAACTAAGTTTGGATTATATGAGTGGTTAGTCATGCCTTTTGGGTTAACTAATGCACCTAGTACTTTCATGAGATTAATGAACGAAGTTTTACGTGCTTTCATTGGACTATTTGTGGTAGTTTACTTTGATGACATATTGATTTATAGCAGATCTTTGGAAGAACATTTGGAACATTTACGTGCTGTTTTTATTGCTCTACGTGATGCACGTTTGTTTGGTATCCTTGGGAAGTGCACCTTTTGCACCGACCGAGTATCTTTTCTTGGCTATGTTGTTACTCCGCAGGGGAATTGAAGTTGATAAAGCCAAGATTGAAGCTATTGAGAGTTGGCCGCAACCCAAAACGGTCACACAAGTGAGGAGTTTTCTTGGCCTCGCTGGATTCTATAGGCGTTTTGTGAGAGATTTCAGCACCATTGCTGCACCTCTCAATGAGCTTACAAAGAAAGATGTGCCTTTTCTTTGGGGTACCGCACACTAAGAAGCCTTCTCGGTATTGAAAGATAAGTTGACACATGCTCCTTTACTCCAACTTCCTGATTTTAATAAGACTTTTGAGCTTGAATGTGATGCTAGTGGAATTGGATTAGAAGGTGTGTTATTACGAGATGGCAAACCTGTTGCATACTTTTCTGAAAAATTGAGTGGGCCTAGTCTGAATTATTCTACTTATGATAAATATTGAGCGTATGAATGCTAAATATAAACTTGCTGGAGATAAGGGTAGAAAACATGTTGTGTTTGCACCTGGAGATCTTGTTTGGTTACATTTGCGTAAGGATAGATTTCCGGATTTGCGCAAATCAAAGTTAATGCCACGTGCTGATGGTCCCTTTAAGGTGTTAGAGAAAACAAATGATAATGCATATAAACTTGAGCTGCCTGCAGATTTTGGGGTTAGTCCCACTTTTAACATTGAAGATTTGAAGCCTTATTTGGGTGAGGAAGATGAACTTCCGTCGAGGACGACTTTATTTCAAGAAGGGGAGGATGATGAGGACATCAATACAATTGTTACACCCACAGCCCCTGTTGCTATAAATACTGGACCAATTACTAGAGCTCGCGCACGCCAACTAAATTACCAGGTACTTTCGTTTCTTGGTAATGATTCTAATGTTCATGAGAATATGATGCTGCCTAAATTGGATACATTTGTTTTGCTTACAAATGAAGGGCCTAGGTTGGAGAAGGATGAACATTGGATTAAGAACAAGCATGGAGATGATGGCATGCGCAAGGGGAACAAGAATGGAGTTACAAGTGATGATTTCAGGACTTTGAAGCCACCATAATGGGTGCATGAAGCCTTGGACGAAATATACAAGATGCCACTTCATAAATTTCGTCCCGAGGCTATTATAGGTGCTGCATCACCTTATTATTGGGCCAGGCCCATGTAATTTCGAAATACATAAGTATAGGCTATTTTTAGAGTCCGTATGTGTGGGGAAACAAGAGATAGGGTTGATTTCGGACCCCTCCACCAAGGGTCACGAAATTCCCCCCCCCCTCTTCCTCCATATATACAGCCCTTAGGGCATCGTTTAGACTTTGGGTTTTTTTTAGATTAAAAGTTCGCCATAGCTGCAACTTCGCGTAATTCGTTTGTGTTCAACGACCAGACAAATGCGTTACAGAACCCCACCTTGATCAATAAAGCTTTCATCTTATATTCGCAATATCCAGATTGCAATCTCAGTTTCTTGCTTGTTCTTCGTTTGCTCGCAGGAAACAGACCCTCGTGGTCAGGTTGATCGTGCTCCGGCGTGGTCAATAACCTCTCGGAGTTGGTTTAGCGATTGCTAAGGCGCGACGTCCTCGCACGTTCGTAGTCGAATCGTCAAAGTCGACTGCCACCAAAGCAATATCCATCATCTCATCGAAAGACGGGACACCTTTGCCTCTATCATGTGGGGGACGCCGTAACGGTGCACAACCTCAGATATAAAGTCTATCACCGGTCCGGAATCGGCCGTCTTAACAGGCTTGGCTTCTATCCATTTGGTGAACTTATCCACCATGACCAGTAAGTATTTTTCTTGTGGGTTCCGCCTTTAAGGGGTCCAACCATGTCAAGCCCCTAGACCGCGAAGGGCCAAGTGATGGGGATAGTTTGGAGGGCGGTGGGTGGCATATGGCTTTGGTTTGCAAAAAGCTGGCAACCGACGCATCGTTGGACTAAGTCCTGGGTGTCTGCTCGGGCTATCGGCCAATAAAAGCCTGTACGGAAGGCCTTGCTTACAAGGGACCGAGCTGCAGCGTGATGACCGCCGAGTCCGGCATGAATTTCAGCCAGGAGGTTCCGCCCTTCCTCTTCGGAGATGCACCTTTGAAGGACTCCGGTAGTGCTTTTCTTATAAAGCTCTCCCTCATGGACTTTATAGGCTTTAGATCGCCGCACTATGCAGCGTGCCTCATTTTGGTCCTCGGGGAGTTCCTGCCTAGTAAGGTAGGCGAGGAATGGTTCTGTCCACGGGGCGATGACGGCCATTATTACGTGGGCTAAAAGTGTTATTTCATTGGTAGAGCCTCCAATTATGTCAGAGTGTTCGATGTCGGGCAGTGCGGTTGGGTCCAGGCTGTTATTGCCGGGTTCCCCTTCCCATACTACGGATGGCTTGAATAGCCTTTGCAGGAAGATGTTGGGGGGGACTACATCGCGTTTTGCGCCGATGCATGCCAGGACATCTGCCGCCTGATTATTTTCCCGGGCTATATGGTGAAATTCGAGCCCTTCGAACCGAGCTGACATTTTTAGGATGGCGTTGCGATAAGCTGCCATTTTTGGGTCCTTGGCATCAAAGTCTCCATTTATTTGGGATATTGCGAGGTTCGAGTCCTCGCGCACCTCTAGGCGTTGAATGCCCATGGATACTGCCATCCGGAGACCATGTAAAAGGGCCTCATATTCGGCTGCGTTGTTGGAGTCTATGTACATTATCTGGAGTACATATTGAACTGTGTCTCCTGTGGGGGACGTCAAAATGACGCCAGCCCCTAGACCGGCCAACATTTTGGAGCCGTCGAAGTGCATGACCCAATTTGAATATGTGCCGTACTCTTTAGGGAGTTCGGCCTCTGTCCATTCTGCGATGAAGTCGGCCAAAACTTGTGACTTGATAGCTCGCCGTGGCTTGTAAGTTATGTCAAACGGGAGGAGCTCAATGGCCCATTTTGCAATCCGGCCCGTCGCGTCGCGGTTGTTTATAATATCGTTAAGTGGCACGTCTGAGGCTACTGTTATTGAACACTCTTGAAAGTAGTGTCACAGCTTCCGGGATGCCATAAATGCCGTGTACGCAATCTTTTGATAATGCGGGTACCGTGACTTGCACGGAGTAAGGACAGTGGACACATAGTAGACTGGCTTTTGAAGGGGAAATTTGTGTCCGTCCGTTTCTCGTTCGACGACGAGCACTGCGCTTACGACCTGATGGGTTGCTGCAATGTATAATAGCATTGGTTCGCTAATGTTTTGCGCGGCCAAGACTGGGTTTGTTGCCAAGATGGCTTTTATTTCGTCGAGTCCGGCCGTGGCTGCATCCGTCCACTCGAAGTGTTCGGTGTGCCGAAGGAGGCGGTAAAGGGGTAGGGCCTTTTCTCCTAAGCGAGAGATAAAGCGGCTTAGAGCCGCCAGGCATCCGGTTAATTTTTGTATTTGTTTGAGGTCCTTCGGGATATCCAATTGTAACAGAGCTCGGATCTTGGCTGGATTGGCTTCAATTCCTCTACCGGATACAATGAAGCCCAAGAGCTTTCCGGCTGGAACGCCAAAAACGCATTTTTCCGGGTTGAGCTTCATGTCGTATGTTCGGAGGTTATCGAATGTTAGCCTCAAGTCATCTACTAGAGATTCGACATGTCTTGTTTTAACGACCACATCATCTACGTATGCCTCCACTGTTTTGCCAATCTGGTTTGCCAGACATGTCTGAATCATGCGCTGATATGTTGCGCCGGCGTTTTTGAGCTCGAAGGGCATTGTGTTGAAGCAGAATGGGCCGTATGGTGTGATGAACACCGTTGCGGCTTGGTCTGACTCTGCCATCTTTATTTGATGGTAGCCGGAGTATGCATCGAGGAAACACAACGAATCGTGTCCTACGGTAGCGTCGATAGTTTGATCGACGCGGGGGAGAGGGAAGGGATCCTTTGGGCAAGCCTTGTTAAGGTCTTTGAAATCAACGCACAGGCGCCAGGATTTGTCCTTCTTTGGTACCATCACCAGGTTTGCTAGCCAGTCCGGGTGTTTTATATCTTTGATGAATCCGGCCTCCAATAGCTTGGCTAGTTCCTCTCCCATGGCCTGTCTCTTAGGTTCGGAAAAACGCCGAAGAGCCTGTTTGACTGGCTTGAATCCTTTTAGGATATTTAAGCTGTGTTCAGCCAGCCTGCGTGGGATTCCTGGCATGTCTGAAGGGTGCCAGGCGAAAATGTCCTAGTTCTCTCATAGGAACTCTCATAGTGCGGCGTCTACATCAGGGTTTAACTATGCCCCGATGGAAGCTGTTTTATTGGGGTCCGTTGGATGGACCTGGAATTTGACTATTTCGTCCGCCGGTTTAAAGGAGGTGGACTTGGATCTTTTATCGAGTATCACATCGTCCCTATTCACCGTGGAGCTCAGTGCAGTCAGTTCCTCAGCCGCTAAGGCTTCGGATAGCGCCTCGAGGGCCAGTGCGGCTGTCTTGTTTTCGGCGTGGAGTGCTATGTCTGGATCACTAGCGAGAGTGATGATTCCGTTAGGCCCGGGCATCTAGAGCTTCATGTACCCGTAATGGGGTATTGCTTGGAAGACTGTAAACGCTTCTCGCCCTAGCAGAGCGTGATATCCGCTATTGAACGGGGCCACCTGGAACGTGACCTCTTCGGACCTGTAATTATCCGGCGTGCCGAACACCACATCTAGTGTGATTTTTCCTGTACAGCGCGCTTCCCGACTGGGGATTATTCCTCTAAAGGTTGTGCTGCTTCGCTCAATGCGGTTCCAGTCTATTTCCATTTTTTGAAGGGTTTCCTCATAAATGAGGTTCAATCCGCTGCCGTCATCCATGAGTACCTTGGTAAGACGAAAGTTGTCCACTATTGGACTGAGGACCAATGCGGCTGGTGCTTGGGCTGTTCGGAATTTAGGTTCATCACTGGCGTTAAAAGTAATAGCTGTGTCGCTCCATGGGTTTATTGTTGCTACTTGGTAGACTTCGGCAAGGCTGCGGAGTGTTCTGTTTCGCATATTATTTGATGCGAAAGTCTCGAAGACTATTAATATCGTACTGGTGTCTCTGGGGTGGCTTTCTGTGGCTTCTGGAATTAGAAGATCTTCGCCAATTTTGCCACCTGTCGGAGTATCCAACATGCTCTAAGGCTATGAGTTGGTGTGGCGCTCTCTGCACTGTGAATTTTACAGGGTCCATTAAGCCATCCTTCCAGCACGGTTCCGTGCCCTGTAGAGGGCTTTTGCTTTTTGGTATTGAACCCGGGTGTCTGGCGATGATGCACCCTTTTATTTCGGACTGGGTTTGTATTCAAGGCTGGATTGTCCCAAAATTTTATTTCGGTTTTCCAGGCGCTTTCCATCGCACAGTACTTTCGTACTATGGACGCCAAGTCAGCGAAGCGTGTAATATCACGGCGACTTATGGCGTTGAGGATTCCCTTGTCCGTGCAATTATTGCAGAAGAATGAAATTGCGTCTTCCTCATGGCAATCCTTTATCCTGTTCATAACCAGGAGGAATTTGGTCGGGAATCCGACATAGCTAGTCCTTAAGATAGATGAAGGGTCGCCACACTGTCCCTCTACCACGGCAACGTGATGGGTGACCTGGGGAGAGTTAATCTCTCTCAGATCGGGTTTAGGCCCAATCTGGTCGTAATCCGTAGCGACTCCCAGGGCGGCGAAGCGATCCAAGAGCTCATTTAGGGAAGAGAGCTCCATTGGATCTAGCTGCTCGGCAAATTCCGAGCTGACGTGAAGATTGCTTTCGATGACCCGAGAGGTCATCATCGGCGCAGCAGCCGAACGAGCGGTCATAAGGAAACCACCTAGCCTGAGAGTCTGGCCGACAGCCAAAGCTCCCTTAGCAACGGTGCCGTCATTAAAGACGGGATGAGGCATCCTTCCTAATGGCGACGGCACAGAGGAACTCTCAATGAAAGCACCAATGTCGGTGTCAAAACCGGCGGATCTCGGGTAGGGGGTCCCGAACTGTGCGTCTAGGCGGATGGTAACAGGAGGCAAGGGACACAATGTTTTACCCAGGTTCGGGCCCTCTTGATGGAGGTAAAACCCTACGTCCTGCTTGATTAATATTGATGATATCGGTAGTACAAGAGTAGATATACCACGAGATCAGAGAGGCTAAACCCTAGAAGCTAGCCTATGGTATGATTGTTGTTCTTCTACGGACTAAAACCCTCCGGTTTATATAGACACTGGAGAGGGCTAGGGTTACACAGAGTCGGTTACAATGGTAGGAGATCTACATATCCGTATCGCCAAGCTTGCCTTCCACGCCAAGAAAAGTCCCTTCCGGACATGGGACGAAGTCTTCAATCTTATATCTTCATAGTCCAAGAGTCCGGCCGAAGGTATAGTCCGGCTATCCGGACACCCCCTAATCTAGGACTCCCTCAACGAGTCCACGAAGAAGACAAACGGAAGTAGTCGAACTAATCCTCACAAACCCGACATTATCGGAACTAACCCGAAGAAGCAACACCGGAAAGAAGCAAACAACATGGCAAACAACCATCACATGAACATGGCATGATGCACAACCAAGTATGATGCATGTCCGGTTTAAAGAGGCATGGCATGACAATATGCACAAACAACACTACAAGTTAAGTGGAGCTCAATATGCAACTCCATTGCATATTGCCGAAACACCACGTGACTTATTTAGTTCTCTCTCGTTTAGGTACTCATCAATATTAAATGTTATTTAACATGGCAAGAGGTGAAGCATAAGAAAACTACCTATCTAGGCAAGTTTAAATGAGGCCAGAACAACAAACAACAATTCCGGAAAAATCCTCATATGCATTTAGCAATTTAATGCAACAACAATTTAAATAGTCTTATGTTGTTATCATGATGTGGATGACATATGCAAGTTTAAAGAAAATGTTGATAAGAGCATTATATGAATCATTAGTCATTATGGCGGAAACGAAAGGGGTGCCACGGCAACAAATTCGAAAATGGTGCCACGGCAACATATCGGTTCCGGTAGCTCATGGAGATACCAGTGTAAAAGGAAAAGTGACATGAGTGTGTCATGCAAGATGGTGGGGGTGATCCCGGTAACCGGGTTCCCACGGGTTAGCGACAAACGTGGAGGACCGAGCAATCAGCGATTCGACCATGGTGCAAACATGGTCATCTCATACAATACATCACATGCATATGGTCCGCGGGCATCGTTCCGGTGGTTATACCTATGAAGCATGCGTTATCGGAGGGGGTTCGAGTTCGATGCGGTGTAGGGGAAGTACACGTTCTCGGGGCGTTCGTAGTGGAAGTAGTCGTTCTCGCATGCTCTAGGGTCGACGGTAGAGGTTCTCGCGATCTCGACAATGGTAGTGGCACATGTTTATCGTAGCACGAGTTTCCGTAGATGTTCGGGGTCATGGAGAGGAACTTGATGCATCATTGAACCTGGCGTCCGAGGAATTCCGCGTAGTCGTACATGAGTCATAGTCGAACTTGACGATTCCGCTACACGGTTCTTCAGAGACGGTAGTTGTTCTCGGTTCGTAGACGAGCTTGATGGATCCAAGGGCTCCGGCCATCGGGGTACTTGGCGCAACGCCGTGTAGTCGTACACATTCCGTAGATGTTCATGTCATCGGTGTCGTGGTACTTGGTGTCTTCGGACTTTCCGGTCCCTTTCTTGCGACGGCAGTCGTTCACGTTCGTTCGGAGAGGTACTTGGTCTTGCGAAGAGGTACTTGGCGGTAGTGGTACTTGGCGTAAATCCACGGAGACGGTCTTGACATGCAATGAGCAATAACGCGGTGTACAGATGCAGCAGTGGTCTTGCCGGTGTCGTGGCCGGAGCAGGGTGGACCTGGCAAGGTCCTGCCCTGGGTCGGCGTTGGTCGGTGGTGAGTAGCAGCTCGGGCCGAGGACCCGTAGTGGTGCTGCTCCGCACGAAGGAAGACATACCAGGAGGAGTAGGGGCGCTTGGTCTCTAGTCGGCCATGGCACGGAACAGGCAGGGTGCGGCTCAGGCTGCTGCTGCTCGCGTGCTCCAGCGCAGGGGGAGCCAGCAGTGAGGAGGCGAAGGGAGCAGGGGAACACAGGGAGGGGGTTTGCGGGCGAGAAACCAGGCACGCGGCAGGGAGCCATGCTACATGAGGAAGAGGAAGCGGAGATCCGTGACCTGACAGAGGAGCTTGAGGTCGAGGCAATGATACGGAGGAAGGAATCGAGGGGTGCAGGAGGATGGTCGGGGTGCACGGAGTGGCGACGGTCGCCGGAGCTTGAGGGCGCGGGGCCGCGACGTTCGCGATGGCGGCGGTAGGCCTGGTCGAGAGGGAGAGATGGGGAGCGAGGCCTCTCGCGGCGCTGGAGGGAAGGGAACGAGGGAAGGGGAGAGGAGATGGGATCGAACGAGCATCTCCCTGAGCTGACGGCGCGAGGAGGAAACGAAGGAGAGGAGGGGATCGATCGGGATGTGGCTAGGGTTAGGAAGGCGGCTGGGCCAATGGGCCGGCACGGGAGGCTCGGTTGGGCAAATGGGCCACGGAGAAGCAGCGAGCTGACTGTTGGGCAAGTTGCAGCTGGGCTGGGAGGCCCAGCTAGGCTCTTCTCTCTCCTATTTCCTTCTCTGTACATTAACAGAGAAAATAAGAGAAAGGAAAAGAGAGAAGAGAAGGTTAGAGGAAGAATTTGGGCATGTGGTTAATTTCCTTGGACTCACAAAAATATGCTTGGTCCGAGAAAATTAGAAAAGTCTAGATCGAACGATAAGAATTCAAACTCATTTGAATTTAATTCAAATGGGTTTGAACTAGGACGAGGTTTTAGGAGTATCCAAAAATGTTGAGAATTTTGGTAGAGCTCCGGAAAATAGAGGAAGGATATATAGCAAAGTAAGAGGCCAAGAGTTGTGATAACAAAGGCATTGGGATTTATGCAAGTGTGTTAAGGTGAATTCCAAAATAGTGGAATATTTAATATAGCTCCCTAATATTGGGGTATATGTTGTAAAGAGAATCACCACATGAATTCCCTCGGTTTAAATAGATCAACGATCTATGCAATTTATTTAGTTGAGATAAAAAAATGACATGATGACATGATGCAATGCCAATCATGCAATGATGAATGCAACAAGCAAAAACAAATCATACAACGAAACTCGGAAAACATGGAAAGCATCTGGAGCTCCGGTCTTGGGGCGTCACAACACTCCACCACTACAAGAGGATCTCGTCCCGAGATTTAGGATGGCACCGGAGAGAAACGAAAGAGGAAGAGAAGAAGTAAAACTAAGTTGCTTCTTTGACAAATGAGTGAAACCAATGAACCTTGAGAGGTTAAACAATTGGAAAGAAGAATACAACGGAGATGAACGAAGTTGAAAACAATCTGTTAGAAAAGAGGAACAAGGAACATTACGGGAACCTTGTAGGTTGAAAAACATAAGAAAAGGGTTACAATGGACAAAAATTACAAGCAAGCACTCCGGTTGAAACAAGATGTACAAGGAATGATAAAAATCAATTACGACAATACTCTGGTTGGAAAATGGAAGGCATAGAATATGAACTTGACAAAAAGAAAGCTCTTGGATGAGACTCCGGTTAGAAGAGGAATGATAGCCACAACACTCTGGTTAAAATAAGATAGAGAAGGAATAAGAATGATATAATTTGGGCAGCACTCCGACTGAAAATGGAAGGAATAGAACATGATTTTGACAAGATGAGAGGATACTAGATGACATCAACAACATACTGCCTCTGGAACTATTGAAAGAATGGAACAAGGGGTAAGAAATATCTTAGACAGCACTCCGGTTGAGAAGGAAGGCAAAACTTGATAAGATGAGAGAACTTGAAAGAAAACACGACACCACGATTGAATAGATAAACAAAAGGAAAGAACACGATCTTAGACAACAAATGGGATGATGGGTCGAAGAGTGCAACATCACAATGCCTCCGAAAGAAATGAAAGAAATGAATTTACTGAATGGAGGAAACAAGATCTTAAAAGAGCACGATTACATTAGATGCTAGAACGGAGTTGTTGGATTATCAACAACGAAAGGATAAGCTTGTTGTGGCCTTATGGAAAACATCTCAAAATCTTGAGTTGAAATTCTGCCACTAACGAAAAACAATAGATTGGATTGATATCAACAAGGAGACGAGAACTTATTTCACCGGGAGGATAAATGAATAACTTGGGTCATTTATAAGCACGATAATAGCAACAATCCTTAGGCAAGGCTTAAGGTGAATTATAACCCAAGATAACTCCAAAGAAGATATTGATTGGTTGAGAAGAAATCTTGAGCGAAGAGAATAATGATGGATTTAGATATGTCACTCTTGAAAAACTTGTGAAACATGAAACACGAAGGGAAATTATCAACAATGACATAACACCACCTCAAATGATAAAGTAGAAAGAATTGCACTTCGGAATGCAAGATGAAGAATGCTTGAACTCCTCAAAAGAAAACATGTGTTCTGCACCATGTTTAATTTTGAGTAAAGCTTGGCGTATCATAACTTCGAGAGAAAATCTTGAGGACAATTGAAGAATGAAAGGAATGCTTGATGAACCACCATGTAACCTCCATGAAGAACTCCGGTAATAAAAGAATAACGAAAGAAAGAGAAGTTGAAAACACAAGGTGCAGCCTTGCAATGATTATATGGAGCTTCACGATGATATAACCGAGAAAACTTGGAACTCAGGAAAAGAAAGATGAACAATTGAAAACGAGAATTTAATTAGCCTCCAGAATATGGAGTTGAATAAACTCGATGAAACAAGAATAAGAATTACATTATGCTTATCCTTCATCAATTAACTTGATGACAAGCAACGAATTGCATACTACTTATTCTCATAGAAATGATTAAGATAGATAGCGCAAACTTGGAACAGTTCTCAACGAACCACCGGTAGGACTTGGAAAGAATGAATGTATCTATATGAGAACATAGGAAGAGAAATCTTGATTGAACCACCATGAGAATTAAAAAAATGAACGAAGAAAAGATAAAGAAACACCGGGAAGAATTATAAAAAGAACGAAGATACTTGAGAGAATTTAGATACAAGAGAACGAAGATATCGTGAATTGATTAGAAGATATTTGAGCGATGCACCGGTAAGATTTGGAGAACTAGAAGCTGAAAGTTGGAATGAATAAATCTTCTGAAATGATGGGCTCCGGAGAATGAAACTGAAAAGACTCCTGAGTTGCTCCGGATGGGTGAAAAGGATTCTCACAATCGAAAACAATTATGAGAGGATGGCAACATGCTAGAATCATGAATCTTCGAGAGAATGGACCAAGATTTGAGAGAAACTCTTCTTCGGTCTTCAAATGCAGAGAATGATGATGAGAAACACTGCCATGAATTGTTGAGGCACTCTAGAATGATTAAAAGAGGAGAGGTTGAGCAAAAGATGAAAAAAATTGAAAGATGTTGGAGAAAGACATTTGACTGATGAAAATTCATTCTTACGTCAAACTTTGAACTGAATTTGAAAATAACTCCGGAAAAGTTAGAAGAGTCAGGTAAGATCCTAGGAAAAGACCTATGGGTTAGGGCCCACTCAAAAAAGACACCGTTGAACAATTTAAAAGAGAGATTGCGCCGGTTGAATTAAATGGCTTGAATGAGATAACATCCTCGAAATAACTTGAACGGATCGGGAATGGAAACATGAATCTTCTGAGATATCTTCAGCACTCCAGAACAAATGCATGGCGAGAAGTGGATGATCAAGAGGTGCATCGGCATGAGAAAGCATTTAGAACGAGGAAAGGATAAGGTCAACACCGAAAGCTTGATTTGAATCCACCGAAGAAGATAAAAGAAACAAAGAATGATGAACTTGAAGCTCTGTTAGAATCTTCATGGGAATCACCGGATAAGAACATTGACCGAAAAGAATGGAGAGACTTCCCATCAATAAAATGATACTTGATTAAGAAATCTCAATCCTTGAAGCAAAAAAAGGGGATGGGTGGGAGGGAAAACAAAAACAACTTGGGGCGGATGAAACGTACACCGTTGAGAGAACTTAGAAAACTTGCGGATGTTTAAAATGATCGGATCCACTTGAAGAGAAACACGCCGGTTGATAAGAATTGACATGAAAATCTCGATTATCATGAAGGATTAGTATTCACATAGAAATATGAGAACACCGCTTAGGAAAAGGTATGGAATCCACATTTGACTTTGAAGCAACTCGAATACCACAAATAAAAGAAAAAAGGATTGGCTTGCAGAATAAGCCAGAACAAACATATGATAGAGATTTCGTCCAAAGTTTTCGTGGTGGGGCCCACACGGGCTCGATCATACAACACCATCATGTACAAGGCAGTGCACATGACATATGAAGCGTCCCCGAGTCAGCATAGCCAAGGACTCTTTAAGACACAACGAGACCACTGTAAAACCAATCATGGATAGGCGGACCACTAGACGTCGAACCCCAATCTCATATCATGCATCTGTTGGAAAGATAGCCGAGGAGCTACTTGAATTCCCACTTATAAACTCCCGAAACTTTCTGGTTATGCAATCAGGTGTTGGGGATACAGGGGAAGCATAATATCTCACCCAAACTAACAATTCCTACATCCAGCCGTATCCATCCTTCAACACATAACCAAGAAACCTTCGGAAATCATTTACCTCAACCTTCGAAAAGCATCCGTTATATGAGTTATGGCAATACTCCCGAACTCCCGCCCAAGTACTGGGTGGCATCGAGGTTATCTCACCAACAACTACATAAAAGAGATTTTCAATGTCGGTGAAACTCAGGTATTCCAGAACTGCAATGATACAATTGTGACGACGACACCTTGGAGCTCAACTCCCCGGGACACTGCCACAACCCCTAAATGTCAAGAGGCACCAAGAACAATGTTCTCGTCACAAAACCATCGGAACTATTCCAAGATACCCGCGTGATCCTAATTTTTTTGTGAAATTTGAGAAGAGAATAGTCAAAACTCTATGTCAGGAGACCTCACCAGAGCGACGAAGGGACTGAGGAGTAAAAAGAATCCTACTCTCCGATATATATAATCCTATAAGACTCAAAACATTTTTCTAGACTCAACAACGTCAGCGATTCGATCAAGCAGGGGGCTCCTAAGTCGGGGATGGCTCTGATTACCAACTTTTAACACCCATGATGCGGCTATATCTCCCACGTGGCGGAGCACGACTTAGAGGCATAGCCGCATAGTAGGCATGTCGCAAGAGGGGTAATCTTTACACATCCCATGTACTGAATAAGAAAAGGATAAAGAGTTGGCTTACAACCGCCACTTCACACAATACATAAATATATCATTACATCATCCAGAATACAATCAAGGTCCGACTACGGAACCAAATAAAGAAAGACAACCCCTAATGCTAGATTCCCGATCGCCCCAACTGGGCTCCACTACTGATCAACTAGAAACGGAACAACACAACGAATACGATCTTCATCGAGCTCCCACTTGAGCTCAGTTGCGTCATCTGCACTGGTATCATCGGCACCTGCAACTGTTTTGGAAGTATCTGTGAGCCACGAGGACTCAGCAATCTCACACCCGCGTGATCAAGACTATTTAAGCTTATGGGTAGGAAAGGGTAGTAAGGTGGAGCTGCAGCAAGCACTAGCATATATGGTGGCTAACTTACGCAAAAGAGAACGAGAAGAGAAGAAAAGCACAGTCGTGAACTAGAAGTGATCAAGAAGTGATCCTGAAGCTGCCTACGTTCAAGCATAACACAAGAACCGTGTTCACTTCCCGGACTCCGCCGGAAAGAGACCATCATGGCTACACACGCGGTTGATGTATTTTAATTAAGTTAAGTGTCAGGTTCTCTACAACCGGATATTAACAAATTCCCATCTGCCCATAACCGCGGACACGACTTTCAAAAGTTCAAAACCCTGTAGGGGTGTCCCAACTTAGCCCATCACAAGCTTTCACGGTCAACGAAGGATATTCCTTCTCCCAGGAAAACCCAATCAGACTCGGAATCCCGGTTACAAGACATTTCGACAATGGTAAAACAAGACCAGCAAAGCCGCCCGAATGTGCTGACAAATCCCGATAGGAGCTGCACATATCTCGTTCTCAGGGCACACCGGATTGTACAAGATTCCGGTAGGCCAACCCAGAGTTGCCCCTGGTGGTCACCGGCGGCTGACAGGTTGGACCAACACTCAGAGGAGCACTGGCCCGGGGGTTTAAAATAAAGATGGCCCTTGAGTCTGCAGAACCCAAGGGAAAAACGCTTAGGTGGCAAATGGTAAATCCAAGGTTGGGCCTTGCTGGAGGAGTTTTATTCAAAGCAAACTGTCAAGGGGTTCCCATTATAACCCAACCACGTAAGGAACGCAAAATCAAGGAACATAATACCGGTATGACGGAAACTAGGGCGGCAAGAGTGGAACAAAACACCAGGCATAAGGCCGAGCCTTCCACCCTTTACCAAGTATATAGGTGCATTGAAGTAAACAAGATATAATAATGATATCCCAACAATAAACATGTTCCAACAAGGAACAAACTCCATCTTCACCTGCAACTAACAACACTATAAGAGGGGCTGTGCAAAGCGGTAACATAGCCAAACATCGGTTTGCTAGGACGATGATAGAGGCGAGGGTCCCGATCCTTCGATGAGATGATAACTATCGATTTGGTGGAGACGACTTTGACGAGACGACTACAAACATGCACGACATTGCGCCTTAGCAATCGCTAAACCAACTCCGGGAGGTTATTAACCACGTTGGAGCACGATCAACCTGACCACGAAGGTCTATTCCTGCAAGTATTGAAGAACAAGCAAGAATATGATTAAGCAATTTGAATATTGCGAGTATGGATGAAGTATTGATAAAAGTGGGGTTTCATAAGCGGTCTTGGTCTGGTCGTTGGACACAAACGAAGTACACGAAGTTGCAGCGATGGCTAACTTTTAACTAAATAAAACCCAAGTCTAAACGAAGCCTTAAGGGCTATATATATATAGGGAAAAGAGAGGGGATTTTGTCCACCCTTGGCAAGGTGGGACTAAAACACCTTCTAAGTCGTTTCCCCTATAATATGGACTCTAAAAATAGATTACATGGGCCTGGCCCAAAATAAGGTGGCGCGACACCAATAATAAGCTATGGAGGAAATTTATGAAAGGCCATCTTGTATATTTTGTCCATCTTCTTGTATGTCATCATGGTGGCTTCAAAGTCCAGAAATCTCCACTTGAACCTCCATTCTTGTTCTCTTTGCACGCACCTTCATCTCCGTGCTTGACCATGCTCCAATGTTCATCCTTCTTGTCCGTGCTAGGCCCTTCAACTGCAAGCAACACAAATGTATCTAAGTTAGGCAGCATCATATTCTCATGAACACTAAAAACATTACCAAGAAACGAAAGTACCTGATAATTTAATTGGCGTATCTGAGCTCTAGCAACTGTTCCAAGAGGTAAAACAACAGGGGATATGGGTGTAACTGTGGTAGCCATGTCCTCATCATCCTCCCCTTCTTGAAAACAAAGCCGTCCTCGGCGTTGCTTAATCTGAAATATGGCTAACAATAGAGACAAGGTGTACACGTTGTATATGTATATGTCATCCATTTTAACTGATCTTAGTTGTGGCACATGTGACACAGTTATACAAGAGCACCCTTCAAAAGTCGTGAAAAATAAAGCCAATATATTATCACAAGAAGTCAAAGGCATGAAAATATTGCAACTCAGTTTGCACATATAAGTGAAGCTCTTATTCATAATAAAAGATTGGCAATGCTCATCATTAAACCATCCCAACCTTGATGAACCATCACCAAGATTAGAGGTCATATCAAAATGATTAAACATTGGCACAACTATTTTCAAACGTATTTGATCCAAATCTGATCTTTTCACTAATTCACATGGTTCTTTTGCATCAATAGTTAATTTAATGGGTTCACTCAAAATTGTTTGATCACATGGCAAAGTTAAATCATGAACATAGTCCTCTAAAATAGCTGGTGTGATCAAAGTAGTGGGTAGCTCATCGCATGGTTCATTTAAATTGACAAGGCATTCATCATACTCATGTGGAGGTGGAAGATCGGTACCTTTGTCATTACCTCTTATGATCAACAAAGATGATGTAGGCACTCTAGGTGGCGACATGTCACATGGTGGAGGTGATGTAGTGCTCTCAACAATGGATGTTGTTGCCATAGGAGACGCAGTGGTGGAAGGAACAACCGTCGCAACTCATGGGATTTGCACCTTCCGCTTGTTTATCTTGTGGGCAACACGTCTTGTTATCTCCTGTTCAGCTTTGCAAGCAAGACGAAACAAATGGTCCATAGGATAACATGTTTCATGAATTAGTATCTCCTGAATGTCACGGTTTAATCCTCCCCAAAATCTATCCATAAATTCTTCTTCACTTTCTTCTAAAGAGGAATGCAACAAGGTAGTTTGTAAATCATCATACTATTTCATTACAGTGTCACTACCTTGTTTTAAATGTTGCAACTTTTTAATCATGTCACGAGTATAATAAGCGGGGACGAATGTATGTCGCATGGCAAGTTTCAAATCATCGCAAGTAATAGGTATATAATCAGGGTGTAACCGACAATATTCACTCCACCAAACTAAAGCATAACCTTAACTTTTTTATGTTCATCAAAATTATGGGAAGCAAATATAATATTTATGTCGAACTCCCATTCAATATATAAAGCAGGTCTAAAACGGCCATTAAATGATGGTATAGAAACATTAACCTGATCCTGTGCATTTGGATGTTTATGCACCTCTCGTGATCGTTGTGGAATTTGCATAGGTGGTGGCACGTCTCCCGCGATCGACAAAGCCCATGGATTGACTCTAGATCCTGTCATGATTAGTAGAAACAAGAAACAAAATCCAAAAATAATGTTCCTATAACTACTAGGATGTGGTAGTAAAACGCTCACAGTAAAGCAAATATCAATGTCTTCCAATGTCTTACCATGCAGCAGGTGGTGATCGGCAACCAGCGGTGTCAAGTAACTCCAAAAGTTGGGTAAAGCGATTGCCAGGTGAACGTATGGATAGACGGTGTAGAAATATGTGGAGCTGGGTTGGCTTTATATATGTGGGAAAAAAATGCTACAACCACGTTAATTAGTGCAAGCTGAAAATTCATTCAAAGTGGTCGAGTGCTGATCCTAGGCTAGACCGTGCTAGAGACGCGAGCCTAAGACACAAATGAAATTCACGTGCCCTGGCAACCAAGTACTCAAGTTGCAACAAAAAAAATATGAGCAACGTAGCAACAAGCCAAATGAGCAATACTACAAGTATGTATGATATCTGCAAATATTTGGTATGTGGCTAATCTCTCTTTTCTTTTGTTTCTGCCTCAATGTCTTTCTCCCTCACGTGCAACTTCTTTTTTTTGCCCGATAAACAATTTCCAAGTACTACCGAACAAACGTGATTGCTCTTTTCTTTTCACTATCCAGTTCCTTTTCTTTTTCTTCCTATTCTCTGATTTTCTTTTTGAATCCTTCCAAAAGATGAGCACGCAGCACTTTAATGTCTCCTATCCCAAAACTTCCAAAGAAAACATCCACGTTATCCCCTTCCTTTATTGGTTGATCTCTTCTCTTTATTGGCTGATCCCTTTTCTCGTTGTGTTGGCCGATCTGTTTTTTTTTACTTTCCAATTAGTAGGCACAACTCACGTCCTTCCTTCCTTCCTTCTTTCCCTTTTTTAAAAAAAATTGCCCCAAAAACGGCCACCAACCAAACCGATTGGCACTTGCCTTTTTTTTAATCTTTTCCTTATCTCTTTTGGCAACGTCCAAAAATATGGCAATATGGGAGGCATGATATAGCAAGCGGTAGGTATCACGGCATAGCAATAGAGAGAGCAACTAGCAAGCAAAGATAGAAGTGATTTCGAGGGTATGGTCATCTTGCCTGAGATCCCGCAAGGAAGAAGAACGAGTCCACGAAGAAGACAAATGGACGTAGTCGAACGAATCCTCACAAACGCGACATTATCAGAACTAACCCGAAGAAGCAACACCAGAAAGAAGCAAACAACATGGTAAAAAACCATCACATGAACATGGCATGATGCACAACCAAGTATGATGCATGTCCGGTTTAAAGAGGCATGGCATGGCAATATGCACAAACAACATTACAAGTTAAGTGGAGCTCAATATGCAACTCCGTTGCATATTGATGAAACACCACGTGACTTATTTAGTTCTCTCTTGTTTAGGTACCCATCAATATTAAATGTTATTTAACATGGCAAGAGGTGAAGCATAAGAAAACTACCTATCTAGGCAAGTTTAAATGAGGCCAGAACAACAAACAACAATTTCGGAAAAATCCTCATATGCATTTAGCAATTTAATGCAACAACAATTTAAACAGTCTTATGTTGTTATCATGATGCGGATGACATATGCAAGTTTAAAGAAAATGTTGATAAGAGCATTATATGAATCATTAGTCATTGTGGCGGAAACGAAAGGGGTGCCACGGCGAATCCAAAAATGGTGCCACGGCAACATATTGGTTCCGGTAGCTCATGGAGATACCGGTGCAAAAGGTAAAGTGACGTGAGCGTGTCATGCAAGATGGTGGGGTGATCCCGGTAACCGGGTTCCCACGGGTTAGCGGCAAACGAGGAGAACCGAGCAAGCAGCGATTCGACCATGGTGAAAACATGGGCATCTCATACAATACATCACATGCATACGGTCCACGGGCATCGTTCCGGCAGTTATACCTTCGAAGCGTGCGTTATCGGAGGGGGTTCGAGTTCGATGCGGTGTAGGGGAAGTAGATGTTCTCGGGACGTTCATAGTGGAAGTAGTCGTTCTCGCATGCTCTAGGGTCGACGGTAGAGGTTCTCGTGATCTCAACGACGGTAGTGGTACATGTTTATCGTAGCATGAGTTTCCGTAGATGTTCGGGATCACGGCGAGGAACTTGATGCATCGTTGAACTTGGCGTCCAAGGAATTCCGCATAGTCGTACACGAGTCATAGTCGAACTTGACGGTTCCGTTACACGGTTCTTCGGAGATGGTAGTTGTTCTCGGTTCATAGATGAGCTTGATAGATCCGAGGGCTCCGGCCATCGGGGTACTTGGCGCAACGCCGTGTAGTCGTACACATTCCGTAGATGTTCATGTCATCGGTGTCGTGGTACTTGGGGTATTCGGACTTTCCGATCCCGTTCTTGCGACGGCAGTCGTTCACGTTCGTTCGGAGAGGTACTTGGTCTTGCGAAGAGGCACTTGGCGGTAGTGGTACTTGGCGTAAATCCATGGAGACGGTCTTGACATGCAACGAGCAACAACGCAGTGTACAGATGCAACAGTGGTGTTGCCGGTGTCATGGCCAAAGCGGGGTGGACCTAGCAAGGTCCTGCCCTGGGTCGGCGTTGGTCGGTGCTGAGTAGCAGCTTGGGCCGAGGACCCGTGATGGTGCTGCTCCGCACGAAGGAGGACATACCAGGAGGAGTAGGGGCGCTTGGTCTCTGGTCGGCCATGGCGTGGTGCAGGCAGGGTGCGTCTTAGGCTGCTGCTGCTCGCGTGCTCCAGCGCAGGCGGAGCCAGCAGCGAGGAGGCGAAGGGAGCAGGGGCTTGCCGGGAGGGCGTTTGCGGGCGAGCAACCAGGCATGCGGTAGGGAGCCATGCCACGCGAGGAAGAGGAAGCGGAGATCCGCGACGCTGACAGAGGAGCTCGAGGTCGAGGAAATGATACGGAGGAAGGAATCGAGGTGCGTAGGAGGATGGCCGGGGTGCACGGAGCGGCGACGATTGCCGGAGCTTGAGGGTGCGGGGCCGCGACGTTCGCGATGGCGGCGGCAGGCCTGGTCGAGAGGGAGAGATGCGGAGCGAGGCCCCTGGTGGCGCTGGAGGGGAGGGAACGAGGGACGGGGAGAGGAGATGGGATCGAACGAGCATCTCCCTGAGCTGACGACGCGAGGAGGAAACGAAGGAGAGGAGGGGATCGATCTGGATGTGGCTACGGTTAGGAAGGCTGCTGGGCCAATGGGCCGACGTGGGAGGCTCTGTTGGGCAAATGGGCCACGGAGAAGCAGTGAGCTGGCTGTTGGGCAAGTTGCAGCTGGGCTGGGAGGCCCAACTAGGCTCTTCTCTCTCCTATTTCCTTCTCTTTACATTAACTGAGAAAATAAGAGAAAGGAAAAGAGAGAAGAGAAGGTTAGAGGAAGAATTTGGGCATGTGGTTAATTTTCTTGGACTCACAAAAATATCCTTGGTCCGAGAAAATTAGAAAAGTCCAGATCGAATGATAAGAATTCAAACTCATTTGAATTTAATTCAAATGGGTTTGAACTAGGACGAGGTTTTAGGAGTATCCAAAAATGTTGAGAATTTTGGTAGAGCTCCGAAAATAGAGAAATGATATATAGCAAAGTTAGAGGCCAAGAGTTATGATAACAAAGGCATTGGGATTTATGCAAGTGTGTTAAAGTGAATTCCAAAATAGTGGAATATTTAATATAGCTCCCTAATATTGGGGTATATGTTGTAAAGAGAATGACCACGTCAATTACCTCGGTTTAAATAGATCAACGATCTATGCAATTTATTTTGTTGAGATAAAAAAATGACATGATGACATGATGCAATGCCAATGATGCAATGATGAATGCAACAAGCAAAAACAAATCACACAACGAAACTCGGAAAACATGGAAGGCATCTGGAGCTCCAGTCTTGGGGCGTCACAAGGAACCTGCAGCCTCACATAGATGGGAATGATGCAAGATGCGACCCTATCTATATGCATATGCAGATGCTTATGCAATGCTCTTGAAATGCTCATGCATGCTTGAAATTGATCGGGGGCCCCCAGCGCTTTGTTTATTTCTATGTTGCTCAGGGTCATCGCCTGGCTTTGTACAAGGGGTTACATGCAACTAAGGCAAGGCCTGTACAAAAGGGTGGCTGTCGTGCAGGGACCGACAGCCACGCCTTAGGGGTAGAACTTGCGGAGATGCTCAATATTCCATGAGTTTTGCAATTGAATGCCATATCCAGTCTCCAGACGGACTACGCCAGGTCTGGTGACTCAAACTACCTGGTAAGGGCATTCCCACTTCGGCGTCAACTTGTTTGTACCCTTGGCGGACTAAACGCGCCTAAGGACAAGGTCGCCTTCCTCAAAACACCGGGCATGAACCCTGCGGCTGTGATAGCGATGTAGGGCTTGCTGATAGCGTGCAACACGTATAGCAGCCCGGAGACGGTTCTCCTTGACTAGCACAGCTTCATCACGCTGGTGCTGATCTTGCGCTACTTTATCGTAGGCAAGCACTAGATGCGACCGGTAAATGAGTTCTGTTGGAATAACTGCTTCTGCCCCATAGACTAGGGAGAAGGGAGTCTGCTAGGTAGCTCGATTTTGTGTCGTTCTAAGGGACCAGAGGACTACTACCGGCAGCTCATCGATCCACCGCCTACCATGCTTCCGCAACGTATCAAAGGTTCTTGTCTTGAGTCCTTGCAGCACTTCAGCGTTCGCCCTCTCAGCTTGCCCATTGCTCCTAGGATATGTGATAGAGGCAAATGAGATCTTGCTTCCGAGGGCATGAACATATTGCATGAAGGCACGACACATGAACTGGGTGCCTTTGTTGATAATGATCCTTGCCGGGACTCCAAAACGACACAACAATTCTTTCAAGAACTTGATAGCCGACTGAGCAGTCTCCTTTCTCATGGCAGTTACTTCCGGCCACTTTGTAAACTTGCCTGATGAGGACATGAATACCTTGGATACGACCAAAAATATTGCATACATGCATATTTGTCAGGTGATTTCTAATGCAAACTATTCAATAATCTATTTATGTTACCCAGAACAAAAATACTTCACACACTTTTGTGTTTTGTCTAATTGCAGGTGTATGGGACATTTGTACAATCCACATATGAAGATAAGGGAAAGGAGAAGTTTAGGTTGTGTTCAAAAAGTCCTCTCACGTCACTTTTGGGCCAAGAGAAGATAGAGTCCAAGTCTCTCACGTTCTGGATTCAGATTCGGACTACACAGACATACCTGACTCAAAACGCCAACAACTTTTTCATACGGACTCCGAATTGGGTGATTCTTTTTTTGTTGGAAACTAGATTTCGTGCTCTTTCCAACCCAATTGGATTCACCTTCAAATTTGTCCCGAGCGTTGAGTTACGGACGAAACAATCTGACGTTGCAGCAGAATCCGAGTCAAACTACAAGCCCAAAGGTGTTGCATCACCTCCACTTGGGCCCATGAGCCTTGTACGACCTAGAGTTAGTTTTAGGCTGCCTTGGGACGTCCTCCCACCTCCTTGGCCGCCACCCCTTGCTCCTATATAAGTAGATCCATCTAGTAGCTTTTTCCTTGGGATTTGTTTAGTTAAAAGTTAGCCATTGCAACTTCGTGTACTTCGTTTGTGTCCAACGACCAGACCAAGACCGCTTACGGATCCCCACCATTATCAATACTTCATATATATTTGCAATATTCAGATTGCTTTATCATATTCTTGCTCGTTCTTCGATTGCTTGCAGGAATAGACCTTCGTGGTCAGGCTGACCGTGCTTCCAGCATCGTCAGTAACCTCAGGAGATTGGTTTAGCGATTGCTAAGGCGCAACGTCGTGCATGTTTGTAGTCGGATCGTCAAATTCGTCTCCACCAAATCGATAGTTATCATCTCATCGAAAGATCGGGACCCTCGCCTCTATCAAGTGGTATCAATTTTCAGGTTGCTCGGTGAGAATTTTCAGTTTTCCTAGATTAGATTTATTTTCTTGCCTATTGTCCAAGAAAAATCCACAAAAAAGAGTTAGATCTATTCATCCTTTGTCCAAGCCAGTCTGAGCCTTTGCAATTTTCTTTTCATTGCTTGCATAGTTGAATTATCGGTTGCATCGTCGTGTCGAGTTGCTGGTCTTAGTGTCTAGTTCGTTTAGAGTTTCGAGTTTTGTTCACATTAGTCACGCCACCGCTGCATCATTATCTCTTCCGCTGTCCACCACCCATCCATCAATTTCCACCACGTGCTACCCACCATTCATTGTCATAATAATAGTTGAGATCGTTCACATCTTCACTTGATCCAATCTGCATCTTATCTAGTTTGTTTTGGAAAGAGGGAGAAAAAAAGAGAAAAAAAACGAGAGAGAAAAAAAAGGAGAAAAAAAAAGTCAGAGAAAAAAAAGGAGAGAAAGAAAAAAAAAGTCTGAGGAAAAAAAAGAGAGAAGAAAAAAAACAAAAAAATCGGCACAAACTTTTTCAGAGGAAAGTTGGAGACAAAGTTGTTGATATATCCTGCTTGGCTGTTGTTTCACCTCATTATCTTTACTGCCGTTGTGATCTTCACTTATATCTTGCTGTCCAGAGCTACTTAGTATCCTTCATTGATGCTAGTTGTGCTACGACGTGACCTCATTAGTGTTCTAGGCTCGCGTCTCTAGTTCGGTCTAGCCTAGGACCAGCACAGTACCGTCGTTGAGCGTTTATTCAACATCGCATCTCTGAATTGATTATTGCTAATCTTTTGCTACCATATATAGCCAACCCACCTCCACATATTTCTACACCGTGTATACGTACGTTCTCCTGGCAATCGCTTTACACAATCTTCAGAGTTATTTGACACCGCTGGTTGCCTGTCACCACCTGCTGCTTGGTAAGAACTTGTAAGATATTGATATTTGCTTTACTGTGAGCGCTTTACCACCACACCCTAGTAGTTCATAGGAACATTATTCTTGAATTTTGTTTCTTGTTTCTACTAATCATGACAAGTTCCAAAGATAGAAGTTCTTGGACGACGGACACATCTTCACCATCACGAGAGTTGGGACAACACACACAAGCACATGGTCAGGTTATCTTTTTACCGTCATTTGAGGGTAGATTTAATCCTACTACTTATCTAGCTTGGGAGCTTGAAGTAGAACAAGTTTTTAGTCACCATGACTTTTCTGAACTTGAGCGAGTGCGAGCAGCCACTAGAGCATTTACTGATTTTGCTTCTGTTTGGTGGAGTGTACATTGTAAGAAAAATATTGATAACCAACCCACAACTTGGAAAGTTTTGAAAGCTGTAATGAGACAACAATTTTTCCCTCCTTATTATCGTCGTGAATTGCTTCGCAAATTTGAACAATTTAAACAAGGCAACAACACTGTTCATGCTTAATACCAAGAGTTCAAATCTTATATGCATCATTGTGACATAGAAGAATCTGAGAATGATACAATGAATAGATTTTTTGGTGGTTTGAACCATGATATTCAGGCAAGATTTCAGTATATTCCTCGTTGCATTACTGGTATGTATGTCCGTGCTTGTACCTTTGAGAGACAGATATAGGAGGATGCATTAGGTGACTACAACAACTACTATTCCAGTTCATGCTCACCACCACCGGTGGGTTCCTCCATCATTGCACCTCGGATTATGAGCGCGGCATCATCTCAAGGGTATGGTACATTGTCAACGTCCATACCTACATCAGCTACATCTTTGCCACAAGGTAACAGTAAAGATATTGATGATATAACTTCACATGAGAAAGATGCATGCCTAGTTAAGTCGAATGCGTCATGTATTGAGTTACCTGTTGATTTGAGCACACCACCTATTTTAGAGAGTGATCAAACAACTGAAATATCAACAATTTTGAGTGCACCCATTGAATTAACTGTTGATGCAAAAGAACTAATGTTTAATCATTTTGATATGGCCTCCAATCTTGGTGATGAATCTGTGTCCAATGACTTATTGCATGTTTGCTTATTTAAGCATGTTGTAGCATGTAAATTTGATGCAAGTAAGGTTTATTCACCAAAGTTGGGATGGTTTAAGGATGAACATTGCGAATCTTTTGAAATGAATAAGAGCTTCACTTATATGTGCAAACTGAGTTCTAATATTTTCATGCCTTCTACTTCTTGTGATAATTTTTTGGCTTTAGTTTTTATGAACTATGAAAGTTACTCATGTATACATGTGTCATACGTGCAAAAATCAAGGGAAGTTAAACTGGATGACATATACATATACAACATGTACACCTTGTCTCTTTTGTTAGCCACATTTCAGATTAAGCAACGCCGAGGACGGCTTTGTTTTCAAAAAGGGGAGGATGATGAGGACATGAATACCTTGGATACGACCAAAAATATTGCATACATGCATATTTGTCAGGTGATTTCTAATGCAAACTATTCAATAATCTATTTATGTTATCCAGAACAAAAATACTTCACACACTTTTGTGTTTTGTCTAATTGCAGGTGTATGGGACATTTGTACAATCCACATTTGAAGATAAGGGAAAATGAGAAGTTTAGGTTGTGTTCAAAAAGTCCTCTCACGTCACTTTTGGGCCAAGAGAAGATAGAGTCCAAGTCTCTCACGTTCTGGATTCAGATTCGGACTGCACAGACATACCTGACTCAAAACGCCAACAACTTTTTCATACGGACTCCAAATTGGGTGATTCTTTTTTTGTTGGAAACAAGATTTCGTGCTCTTTCCAACCCAATTGGATTCACCTTCAAATTCATCCGGAGCGTTGAGTTACGGACGAAACAATCTGACATTGCAGCAGAATCCGAGTCAAACTACAAGCCCAAAGGTGTTGCATCACCTCCACTTGGGCCCATGAGCCTTGTACGACCTAGGGTTAGTTTTAGGCTGCCTTGGGACGTCCTCCCACCTCCTTGGCCGCCACCCCTTGCTCCTATATAAGTAGATCCATCTAGTAGCTTTTTCCTTGGGATTTGTTTAGTTAAAAGTTAGCCATTGTAACTTCGTGTACTTCGTTTGTGTCCAACGACCAGACCAAGACCGCTTACGGATCCCCACCATTATCAATACTTCATATATATTTGCAATATTCAGATTGCTTTATCATATTCTTGCTCGTTCTTCGATTGCTTGCAGGAATAGACCTTCGTGGTCAGGCTGACCGTGTTTCCAGCATCGTCAGTAACCTCAGGAGATTGGTTTAGCGATTGCTAAGGCGCAACGTCGTGCACGTTTGTAGTCGGATCGTCAAAGTCGTCTCCACCAAATCGATAGTTATCATCTCATCGAAAGATCGGGACCCTCGCCTCTATCAGATAGCAACAACCAAGAATTCAAATCCCCTGATAGCTTGGGGGAAAGGGCCGAGGATATCAAGCCCCTAGACCAAAATGGCCATGACAAAGGGATTGGCTGAAGAGCTTGGGCGAGCAGGTGGATATTCTTGGAATGGAACTAGCAGGCTTCACATTTGGTGACTAGCTCAACGGCATCTTGGAGGGCTGTGGGCCAATAGAATCCTTCTAGGAATGCATTCCCAACTAATGCCCTTGATCCAATGTGGGAGCTGCACCTGCCTTTGTGTATCTTAGCTAGCAATTCCTTTCCTTCTTCCCATCAGATGCACTTCAATTTCACACCATTGGGCCTCCTTCTGTATAGAGTGTCATCGACAAACTAATACATACTGGCCCTCCGGGCTACTCTTTCAGACTCTTCTTGGTCATCGGGAAGTTCTCCTGTTTGGAGAAAGTGGACTATGTGCCTCGCCCAAGTTGGAGCCTGAGGCTCGGCAACAAGGACTAGCGGCACCTCCTCAACTGCGAGGGCACGTTCCTTGTTCACGGGGACCATAGGCCCAGCTGGAGGGTGCGGTCCGACAAGTGATGAGGAGTTGTTTCTGGCAGGGTCCCTGCCAGGAGTCGGAGGGTCTACCGAGAGAGGCATACCCGAGTCCATCTTTCTCCTTTTACGGGCCATTCTTGCTGGGGCTACGGAGGGCTGAGTAAGATGGAGAACAAAAGTTCCTAGTTCCACAGGAAGCTTCTGCGCAACACACTTTGACAGATGATCAGCTATGTTGTTTTTCGCATGGGGTACGTGCTCTGTTTGCAATCCGTCAAAGCGCTCCTCCAATATTCTCACTTCCTCAATGTTTGCCTCCATCAATGGACTTTGGTCATCCTTGTTGACTTGTCTCACCAAAAGCTGTGAATCTCTACGAATGATCAGCTTCTTCATTCCCAATTCGGCAGCAATCCTGAGCCTGGCATGGTGCCCTTCATACTTTCTTGTATTGTTGGTTGCCTCTTCCCGGGAAAAGTGCATTTGGACGACGTACTTCAAGTGCTCTTCGAAGAGAGCAACGAGAAGCACGCCTGCCCCTGCACCTTGTAGGGAAAAAACACCATCAAAACACATGATCCATTCTTGGGGCGCTTCCTTGCCGGGGATATCTATTTCTAGCACTTCCTCATCAGGGGTTGGCGTCCATTCTGCAATAAACTCTGCCAATGCCCTGCTTTGAATTGTTGCTGTGCTTTCAAACTTCAGGCCAAAGCTGGATAACTCCAAAGCCCACTCCACTATTCTGCTGGTAGCCTCAGGGTTTCGGAGTATCCTCTGTAATGGGAAGCGAGTGACAATCGTAATCTCATGGGCTTGGAAGCAGTGGTGCAGTTTCCTTGAGGCCATGATGAGGCCGAAGATCAACTTTTGCATGCCAAAGTACCTCGATCTAGCTCCCTGTAGCATGGAACTGACGAAGGACACTGGGCGCTGCACCTCTTTCTTATTTGCCATGTCCTTGGGGTCGCCCTCATTGCCAACCCATTTCTTCCCTGATCCTTGCCTGGCTCTGCCGGTCCTTGCTCACTTTCTGCTTCTTCCGCTTCCCGGTGTGCCACCAAGGCCGCACTAACCACTTGATTGGTTGCCGCCAAGTATAGTAGCAACGACTCTTGCGGTTTGGGGGCAACCAAGGTGGGCATAGAGGATAAGTAGGCCTTCAACTCTTGCAAAGTTGCATCTGCTTCTGGGGTCCAATTCATGGGTCCTGCCTTCTTTAGGATTTTGAAGAACGGCGGGGCACGCTCGGTAGACTTGGAGATGAATCTGCTTAGCACGGCGACGACCCTGTCAAATGCCTCACATCCTTGACTGTCCTGGGCACTTGAATATGCTCGATAGCATTGATCTTGTCTAGGTTGGCCTCGATCCCCCGATGGGACACAAAGAACCCAAGTAGCTTGCCGGAGGGAAAGCCAAACACACACTTCTCCGGGTTGAGCTTCAGGTTGGTCTTACGCAAATTAGCAAGTGTCTCCTCCAAATCCTGGATGAGGGTAGCTCTGTCCTTGGTCTTGACCATGATATCATGCATATAAGCCTCAATGTTCCTGTGCAGTTGTGGCTCGAAACCAATCTAGACTGCTCTTGCAAAAGTGGACCCGACACTCTTTAATCTGAATGGCATGCAGATAAAACAGTACATACCACATGGGGTGATGAACAAGGTCTTCTCTTCATCTCCCTTGGACATGAAGATCTGATGATATCCAGAATATGCATCCAAAAAGGAGAGCAAAATCACAGCCTGAAGTGGAATCCACAATCTGATAAATGTGCGGCAAGGTAAATGGGTCCTTCGGGCAATCCTTATTGAGATCTGTGAAATCTATGCAAAGTCTCCATTTCCCGTTAGCCTTCCGGACAACCACTGGATTTACCAACCATGTCGGATGCAACACTCCTCTGACCAGACCAGCTGCCTCAAGCTTCTTGATTTCCTCTGCAATGAACTTCTGCCTCTCCAAGGCCTGCTTCCAAACTTTTTGCTTGACGGGTCGGGTGTGTGGGCAGACAGTATGTGGTGCTCGATTACCTCCCTAGGAACACTGGGGATATCATATGGTTGCTAGGCAAACACATCGATATTCTCCCGCAGGAAGGCAACAAGCGTGCTTTCCTATTTGTCATCAAGGGTGGCGCTGATAGTGAGGGTACCATCAATGCCAACTAGTTGCCTTGCTATGAGGTCCTTACCACAATGGAGTAGACTTCTTAGGCATATCTTCACTTGGGTTTGATATGGAGTAAGACTGTCTTGGGCATACATATCACGTTGTTTACACAATACTTCGGCATACTGGTATCGTTGGTCTTGCTCCTTCATTATTATTTTCTTCATCCGGATCTTTAACTAAAAGAGTGGGGCCTTATATATCCTTGATTATTTTTGTGACCCTGAGTGCTGTCATATCCAATATCTTGCAATCGTACCATGGTCGTGTTCATGTCTCTAGTCTCGGTATATTTACCTGGTTCATGTGTGCTTATACATATCTCAATACTGTTGTTGATTATGCTAGACAGTGATAGGATTAATATCATCACTGGTCGGGTGTGCGGGACTGATCTTGATAGTTACTGCCAAGATTGTTGCCTCAATGTTGTCTTTCTTCAAGACTTGTTGATTTTTGCATCACCCACTGGTTTTCCTTCACTTGCATATCCAGTGAGGTTGTCGAATGCGTACCATGAATTCTTCCTTGCGTGAGGGACTTGCATGAACTTGACAGCATACTCGTTGGATGAAGAACTATCGGATCCTTGAGGCATACCTTTGTTCTAACTGATTCTTGTTTCTGACCCAACGGTTGCAGATCTGACACTTAGAAAACATTGCCATATGCTGACAACTCATTGTTTAATATCTTGTACCAGTGCAGTACTGAAGAAGATTAGGCAGCTTGCGTTGGAAACCATGGGGATATCGTGCTGAGGAAGACTAGATGGCTTGTGCTCGAAGCCTTAGGCGGATATCTTGCCGAGGAAGGCTGGGAAGCGTACCTCATAAGCTTCCCCCCTTAAAGACTTGCTAGGGAAGACTCAGTACCTTATGCGAGAAGTTCATGTATTATTGTACTGAAGAAGACTGAATATCTTGCACGGGAAATCATGTATACCTTACTAATGCAGACTGGGGAATCTTGCCTTGTACGCTTCGCTGAGAAGTACTGTGCTGCTTTTCTTTGCAAACGGAATGACATATATATATATACACATATATACATATTCTTGACATTCCGGCTGCCGATTACTTGTATGACAAGAATTGTCTGACCGTCCTTCTTGCTGAAATTCATTGCATATCCGGACCGACTTCTATGTGTCGCATGCTTCAAATTTGAATCACGGTAGAATCATTGTGTACGGACCATACCTTCTACTTGAAATACACTGTTGGACTTGGATCCAATTTTGTTTCTCCTGCTGGTTTAATCATTGCGGCAACAAAGACGTATCTCTAATGGGTACTTGTTACTGAAAGTCTGAGCAGAATATAACTTGTATTCAGACCGGATGTGATGAGGACATCAATACAATTGTTACACCCACAGCCCCTGCTGCTATACATACTGGACCAATTACTAGAGCTCGTGCACGCCAACTAAATTACCAGGTACTTTCGTTTCTTGGTAATGATTCTAATGTTCATGAGAATATGATGCTGCCTAAATTGGATACATTTGTTTTGCTTACAAATGAAGGGCCTAGCTTGGAGAAGGATGAACATTGGAGCAAGAACAAGCATGGAGATGATGGCATGCGCAAGGGGAACAAGAACGGAGTTACAAGTGATGATTTCAGGACTTTGAAGCCACCATAATGGGTGCATGAAGCCTTGGACGAAATATACAAGATGCCATTTCATAAATTTCGTCTCGAGGCTATTTTAGGTGCTGCGTCACCTTATTATTGGGCCAGGCCCATGTAATTTCGAAATACATAAGTATAGGCTATTTTTAGAGTCCGTATGTGTGGGGAAACAAGAGATAGGGTTGATTTCGGACCCCTCCACCAAGGGCCACGAAATTCCCCCCTCTTCCTCCATATATACAGCCCTTAGGGCATCGTTTAGACTTTGGGGTTTTGTTTAGATTAAAAGTTCGCCATAGCTGCAACTTCGCGTACTTCGTTTGTGTTCAACGACCAGACAAAGGCGTCACAGAACCCCACCTTGATCAATAAAGCTTTCATCTTATATTCGCAATATCCAGATTGCAATCTTAGTTTCTTGCTTGTTCTTCGTTTGCTCGCAGGAAACAGACCCTCGTGGTCAGGTTGAACGTGCTCCGGCGTGGTCAATAACCTCTCGGAGTTGGTTTAGCGATTGCTAAGGCGCGACGTCCTCGCACGTTCGTAGTCGGATCATCAAAGTCGACTTCCACTAAAGCGATATCCATAATCTCATCGAAAGACGGGACACCTTTGCCTGTATCAAGTGGTATCAGATTTCCAGGTTGCTCGGTGAGATTTTACAGTTTTTCGTAGTTTAGATCGAGTCTGTTCTTCATACCTACAGTCCACGAAAAAGCCACAAAAAAATTAGGGTTAGTTCATCATATCCGAACCAATCTGAGCCTTTGCATAATCTTTTTAGGGTTTTGCTTTGTTGAATTTGCGGTTGCATCGTCGTGTCTAGTTGCTGGTCTTAGAGTCTAGTCTTTTAGAGTTTCGAGTTCTGGTCATAAGTTGTCATGCCGCCGCCGCACCATCATCATCGCCCCTGCCATCTACCACCACCGCTCCGAATCCGTATCCATATACCACCACCAATCCGTGTCCATATACCACCACCGATCTATATCCATATACTACCACCGCTACCACCACCGCTGCCATATACCACCACCATATATCCACCACCAATCCGATTTCCTTGCTTATTAGGTTTGTTTTCGAGATCCATCTAGTTTCCGATTCGTGTTTCCTTGCTGGAGTAGGTTTCGGAAAAAAAAAGAGTCGGGTAGCCACGCTCCGTTTAGGCCCAAAAATTTTCGAAAACGCATTTTTCGAAAAAATTTCTGGCTATCCTATTTTTAGGTGTTTCTGAGTGTTTTGAGACAGGTGCCATTATAGGAAGTTTTTTTTGACCCGTTTCCAGTTTTTGGGTCCGGGCAGTCGAAAAAAAAAAATTGGTCGAAAAAATTTCGTGCCCATCCCGTCAGTTTGAGCTAGGAAGAGTTTTGAGACACTCGCCATTATAGTGATTTTTCGCAAAAAAAAAAGGCGCAAAAAAAAGAGCGCAAAAAAAAGAGCGAAAAAAAATTTCAGAGTGTGCTTTTCCATTGTTTACGTGTCGCGCCGTGATTTTGTTGGTGTTCTAGGCTCGCGTCTCTAGCCCAGTCTAGCCTAGGACCAGCACAGTACCGTCGTTGAGCGTTTATTCAACTTTGCATCTCTGAATTGATTATTGCTGACCCTTTTTGCTACCATACTATAAGCCTTCCCAGCTCCACATACATCTACGTCGTGTGTTCGACTCTCCCTGGTAATCGCTCTATCCAAGCTTTGAGAGTTTTTGACTACAACGGTTGCCGATCACCGCCTGCTGCTGGGTAAGAACTGGTAAGAATTTGAGATTTGCTTGACGGATTTGTGATACACCACCACCACTTCTTAGTAGTCTGTAGTATCATATTCTTGTGTGTTTCTATTGCTGCTAACCATGCCAGGATCACAAGCCGACGAGATTGACTGGGAGAACTTATCGAACAAGGAGCTTCATGATAAGTTTCAGCAAATGATGACCGAACAGGTGCAAGATGTGCTGAACAATTTTGAAGAGGCCATGGAGAAGATTACTGGCCTTGAGAAGACGTTCGAAACAAAGCTCGATAACAGATTTAATGAACTGCTTGCGCGTCTTCCACCACCGGCTGCACCTGTCGCACCTCTGCAATAACAACAACTACGCCCCCTTCCGAATCAGTATGGACGAGCACAGCGTGTTCCTATTGAGCCAGGACAAAATTCTGGTGCCGCTGCTACTGCTGTTGGTGCTTCTTTGGCTCCTGCTACTGCTGCTGCTGGTACCCAGGAGGATGATGATTATGTGGGAGATTATGAGGATCAGGTTGATCAAAATCCGAACTACATGCAGCCACCAGCACCACCACCACTAGGTCGACCTCAGGTATATATTCGTAATGGTAGGCCTGCACCACCACCTCAGGTACGAGATGATGTCCATATTCCTAAACTGAAATTGAATATTCCACCATTTGAGGGTAGATATGTTCCTGATATATATCTTACTTGGGAGTTGGAAACTGAACAACGTTTTACATGTTTACAATATCCCGAGGAGAGACGGGTTGCTGCTGCTGTTTGTGCTTTCACTAGTTTTGCATGTGTCTGGTGGTCTGAACATTGTAGATTATATCCTATTCCAACTACTTGGGCTGCTTTGAAAACTGCTATGCGTACGCGTTGGGTTCCACCATATTATCAACGTGAATTGCTTCAAAAATTGCAGCGTTTAAGACAAGGGAGAAATTCTGTAGAAGAATATTATCAGGAATTACAAACTGGCATGATTAGATGTGGTATTGTTGAGGAGAATGAAGCTATGCTTGCACGTTTTCTGGGTGGATTAAATAGAGAGATTCAGACCATTCTAGACTATAAGGAGTATACTAATATCACTCGTTTATTCCATCTTGCTTGTAAAGCTGAACGTGAAGTGCAGGATCGACAAGCATTGGGGCGAACTAACTTTTCTGCAGGCCGACCTTCATCATGGACACCGCGTGCATCTTCTACTTCAACTGCACCAGCGCCTCAATTAGGTGCCTCCTCCAGTCGTGATACAAGAAAACAGGCACAACCACCATTATCTGCCAAGAGCGCACCTGCTGGGCCTGCACGGAGTTCTTCTTCTTCCATGGCATCAACAGGGCACACAAGTGATATTATTTGTCGTCGTTGTAAGGGAGGAGGTCATTATGCGAGGGAATGCAAATCTCCGCGTGTGATGATTGCTACCGCGGATGGTGGATATGACTCCGCTAGTGACTATGATGAGGAGACTTTGGCTCTTATTACACGTGAAGAACATGGTGGAGATGATTCTGATCATGAGACGCAATACATGGCTCCTGAAGACGCTGACAGGTATGAATGTTTAGTTGCTCAACGTGTTTTGAGTGTGCAGGTCACACAAGCTGAGCAAAATCAGAGGCACAATTTGTTCCGTACCAAGGGAGTTGTGAAGGAACGTTCTGTGCGCGTCATCATAGACGGAGGTAGTTGCAACAACTTGGCTAGCATGGAGATGGTGGAGAAGCTTTCTCTCACCACAAGACCACATCCACATCCTTACTACATCCAATGGTTCAACAACAGCGGCAAGGTTAAGGTAACACGTACTGTTCGTGTGCATTTTAGTATCTCTACATATGCTGATTATGTTGATTGTGATGTGGTACCTATGCAAGCATGTTCCTTATTACTTGGTAGACCATGGCAATTTGATAAAAATTCTGTACACCATGGTAGAAACAATCACTATACTCTTGTTCATCAGGATAAAAATATTACTTTGCTTCCTATGACTCCTGATTCCATTTTGAAAGATGATATTAATAGAGCTAATAAAGCACAACAGGAGAAGAATAAGAGTGAAAATCAGATTGTGGCAAAAGAATTTGAGCAACAAATGAAGCCTAATAATAAACCATCTAGTGTTTCTTCTGAAATTAAATTGAAAAGTGCATGTTTATTTGCCACCAAATCTGATATTGATGAGCTAGATTTCAGCAAATCTGTTTGCTATGCTTTTGTGTGCAAAGAGGCATTATTTTCATTCGAGGACGTGCCTTCCTCTTTGCCTCTTGCTGTCACTAACATTTTGCAGGAGTTCGTTGACGTTTTTCCACAAGACGTGCCACCGGGATTACCGCCTATTCGAGGGATTGAGCATCAGATTGACTTAATTCCCGGTGCTTCACTGCCAAACCGTACACCATACCGTACCAATCCAGAGGAGACGAAGGAGATTATGCGTCAAGTACAAGAGCTTCTCGACAAAGGTTATATACGCGAATCCCTTAGTCGTTGTGCTGTTCCTATTATTCTAGTGCCGAAAAAGGATGGTACATCACGTATGTGTGTTGATTGTAGAGGCATTAATAATATTACTATTCGTTATCGTCATCCTATTCCTAGGCTAGATGATATGCTTGATGAATTGAGTGGCTCTACAATATTCTCCAAAGTTGATTTGCGTAGTGGTTACCATCAAATTCGTATGAAATTGGGAGATGAATGGAAAACATCATTTAAAACTAAGTTTGGATTATATGAGTGGTTAGTCATGCCTTTTGGGTTAACTAATGCACCTAGTACTTTCATGAGATTAATGAACAAAGTTTTACGTGCTTCTATTGGACGATTTGTGGTAGTTTACTTTGATGACATATTGATTTATAGCAGATCTTTGGAAGAACATTTGGAACATTTACGTGCCGTTTTTATTGCTCTACGTGATGCACGTTTGTTTGGTAACCTTGGGAAGTGCACCTTTTGCACCGACCGAGTATCTTTTCTTGGCTATGTTGTTACTCCACAGGGAATTGAAGTTGATAAAGCCAAGATTGAAGCTATTGAGAGTTGGCCGCAGCCCAAAACGGTCACACAAGTGAGGAGTTTTCTTGGCCTCGCTGGATTCTATAGGCGTTTTGTGAGAGATTTCAGCACCATTGCTGCACCTCTCAATGAGCTTACAAAGAAAGATGTGCCTTTTCTTTGGGGTACCGCACAGGAAGAAGCCTTCACGGTATTGAAAGATAAGTTGACACATGCTCCTTTACTCCAACTTCCTGATTTTAATAAGACTGTTGAGCTTGAATGTGATGCTAGTGGAATTGGATTAGGAGGTGTGTTATTACAAGATGGCAAACCTGTTGCATACTTTTCTGAAAAATTGAGCGGGCCTAGTCTGAATTATTCTACTTATGATAAAGAATTATATGCTCTTGTTCGGACTTTAGAAACATGGCAACATTATTTATGGCCCAAAGAATTTGTTATACATTCTAATCATGAATCTTTGAAACATATTAAAAGTCAAGCTAAACTGAATCGTAGACATGCTAAATGGGTTGAATTCATTGAGACTTTCCCTTATGTCAGTAAACACAAGAAGGGAAAAGAAAATGTTATTGCTGATGCATTGTCTCGTCGCTATACTATGCTTTCACAACTTGACTTCAAAATATTTGGTTTGGAGACCATCAAAGATCAATATGTGCATGATGCTGATTTTAAAGATGTAATGCAGAATTGTAAAGAAGGAAGAATGTGGAACAAGTTTGTTGTTAACGATGGATTTGTGTTTCGTGCTAACAAGTTATGCATTCCAGCTAGCTCCGTTTGTCTTTTGTTGTTGCAGGAGGCGCATGGAGGAGGATTAATGGGACACTTTGGCGTGAAGAAGATGGAGGACGTACTTGCTACACATTTCTTTTGGCCAAAGATGAGACGGGATGTTGAGCGTTTTATTGCTCGCTGCACTACATGTCAAAAAGCTAAGTCACGACTCAATCCTCATGGTTTATATATGTCTTTGCCTGTACCTAGTGTTCCTTGGGAGGATATATCTATGGACTTTGTTTTAGGTTTACCTCGAACAAAGAAGGGGAGGGATAGCATATTTGTTGTCGTGGATAGATTCTCGAAAATGGCACACTTTATACCATGTCATAAAAGCGATGATGCTGTTAATGTTGCTGATTTGTTCTTTCGTGAAATTATTCGCTTGCATGGTGTGCCAAATACTATTGTTTCAGATCGTGATACTAAATTTCTTAGCCACTTTTGGAGATGTTTATGGGCTAAGTTGGGGACTAAACTGCTTTTTAGTACTACTTGTACCCCCAAACTGATGGACAAACTGAAGTAGTCAATAGAACGTTGTCTACTATGCTTAGGGCTGTTTTGAAGAATAATCAGAAAATGTGGGAGGAATGCTTGCCTCATATTGAATTTGCTTATAATATTTCATTGCATTCTACTACTAAGATGTGCCCTTTTGAAGTTGTGTATGGTTTCCTACCTCGTGCACCTATTGATTTGTTGCCTCTTCCATCTTCGGAGAAGGTTAATTTTGATGCTAAACAACGTGCTGAATTTATTTTAAAAATGCATGAGTTAACTAAGGAAAACATTGAGCGCATGAATGCTAAAAATAAACTTGCTGGAGATAAGGGTAGAAAACATGTTGTGTTTGCACCTGGAGATCTTGTTTGGTTACATTTGCGTAAGGATAGATTTCCTGATTTGCGCAAAACGAAGTTAATGCCACGTGCTGATGGTCCCTTTAAGGTGTTAGAGAAAATAAATGATAATGCATATAAACTTGAGCTGCCTGCAGATTTTGGGGTTAGTCCCACTTTTAACATTGCAGATTTGAAGCCTTATTTGGGTGAGGAAGATGAACTTCCGTCGAGGACGACTTCATTTCAAGAAGGGGAGGATGATGAGGACATCAATACAATTGTTACACCCACAGCCCCTGCTGCTATACATACTGGACCAATTACTAGAGCTCGTGCACGCCAACTAAATTACCAGGTACTTTCGTTTCTTGGTAATGATTCTAATGTTCATGAGAATATGATGCTGCCTAAATTGGATACATTTGTTTTGCTTACAAATGAAGGGCCTAGCTTGGAGAAGGATGAACATTGGAGCAAGAACAAGCATGGAGATGATGGCATGCGCAAGGGGAACAAGAACGGAGTTACAAGTGATGATTTCAGGACTTTGAAGCCACCATAATGGGTGCATGAAGCCTTGGACGAAATATACAAGATGCCACTTCATAAATTTCGTCTCGAGGCTATTTTAGGTGCTGCGTCACCTTATTATTGGGCCAGGCCCATGTAATTTCGAAATACATAAGTATAGGCTATTTTTAGAGTCCGTATGTGTGGGGAAACAAGAGATAGGGTTGATTTCGTACCCCTCCACCAAGGGCCACGAAATTCCCCCCTCTTCCTCCATATATACAGCCCTTAGGGCATCGTTTAGACTTTGGGGTTTTGTTTAGATTAAAAGTTCACCATAGCTGCAACTTCGCGTACTTTGTTTGTGTTCAACGACCAGACAAAGGCGTCACAGAACCCCACCTTGATCAATAAAGCTTTCATCTTATATTCGCAATATCCAGATTGCAATCTTAGTTTCTTGCTTGTTCTTCGTTTGCTCGCAGGAAACAGACCCTCGTGGTCAGGTTGAACGTGCTCCGGCGTGGTCAATAACCTCTCGGAGTTGGTTTAGCGATTGCTAAGGCGCGACGTCCTCGCACGTTCGTAGTCGGATCGTCAAAGTCGACTTCCACCAAAACGATATCCATAATCTAATCGAAAGACGGGACACCTTTGCCTGTATCAGGATGTCTGCAATACAATGCTATCAGCTGAAAATCTCATTGCTTTTAACTGAGTTCCTTGGTGTATATCTTTACTTCTCATGACCTCTTCTGATCCGGTGTGAGTTGATGAGCAATTTTCCATAAGGGGGTAACACCGAGGATTCAAAACAAAGAAGCATGAGAAAACAATCGATTGCAATAAAGCACACAACAAACAAGCTACAAAACTAATCCACACAGGCACACACAAGCATGATACTATAACAAATGCACATGCACTACACGAATGACTACACCCTATGCTTGAGAAAACGCTCGAGAACTGACGAAGAAGCTAAGGGAGTAGCGAGTGGAACTACTGACTCTGAAACTCCGGATGGACAAGGCGGAGGGGTTGGAGAAGCTGGCGGAGACTGCGGTAGGGAAGCACCAAGCAATCTCCAAGTTTGAATGGCGTCATGGACTAACTCGGAAATTAGAAGACACTCGGCCATCATGTAACGGGACATGGCGAGGATAGTCGGGTCATCTTGGGGGTTGACAGAAGGGAATCTGATCCGCTTAGGATTCTCGATGATGGTGGGATAGTATTGATAGGCACGGTTCTCTTGCACCATGCTCTCTTGACGACGAAGACCAGTGATTCCTGCCATTGCGGCAAGCTGGATGGCACGCTCGGGAATAGCGCCGTAACCACAATGGAAACTGTAGGTGCGCTTACCAATAGGAATCGGGGCTGACAGATGAACATGAGCAACATACTCTAGGATTCTTCCTTCGGCAGAAAACTGGAATACTTGATAATGAGGTGGATCTCCGCGGGGATAAATGTTACGCCACATGTCACCAAGGAGGGCGGCAAAGCTGAGAGGTGCATGAGTGGGATTCAACGCAATTGGAATAGCACCGGGAGCCTTGGGGATGGCATTGAACTCATGGAAGCTAACCGCCATCTACGCATGAAACAAGGGTTAGGGGTAACCGAGTAAGAATATATGCAGCAAACAAATGCAACAACCAAATGCAGCAAGCAAGGGAAACAACCAGACCCTGTACTACCGTTTTCTAACGTTCCAGCGGACTAGGACGCTCTACAGCCAGACCTGCTCTGATACCAAGCCTGTGACACCCCGGCTGAGAGAACCCGGAACGCCCCATATTCCAGCCCAGAGATCAAGGTGAAGTCTTTTGGAATACGACACTACTTAGCATAGAACAAACCAGCTCTCATTACAACACGAATGTGAATACAAGGTCTTCGGTTTACAATGCATAACACGGGCATGGTGATGCTACGCCAACCACAGTTGCTCTATGCATGCAGCATAACAACTCGAGGTAGCGGAACCTCTATTGGCAGCAGAACAACGAACGACGATGATGGACTCCAATCCGCAGGGACTCTGGCTGGAACATTTATCCTAGCTCGTGAACACAGGAACCACAGCAAGCAAGCAAACCAGGCATGACCCGCAAACTGGCATGCCACGCCAGGTCAGTACATTGAATGTACTTGCAAGCTCACAATAACCAAAAGTAGTCAAGACAACAACAACATGGCATTAGCAGGTTAAAGCAATCATGATCATGACACTAACAGAACAAAATGGCCTGCACAAACTGAACATGATACGACTAGAACAAGCATATCATGAGCATATGAACATGATGATACTACATGCAACAGGTTAACATGATCATGCACCAACTTACTCTCATTCAGCGGTTGCCTCGTAATCATCTCATGAATCAACTTACCAACTTCGGTATCCATGATACCACTGTGATCATCTCGCGATCACATAAATATCAACCAACTTCGGTATCCATGATACCTTCGTGATCCTCTGTCGATCACAACCAATATCTTTCTCATCATTGAACCAGGGTTATTATTAAGCAAGTTATTATTATTGTTGGCTCATAGTGTGACCGACTACGAACTGGGACCATATCCGCCGGCGCGATTATTGATAGATTAAAGCACACTCTGCAGAGGTTAGCACAATGTACCCACACCACGGAACCCATGGCCTCGCAATCCCATTCGTGTGGACCAACAACATCCCGACAAACTGATCTACTGCCATCACACTCTCCCGGCCACTCTGACCAACTCCCCTCTTGGGCTAAGTCATGTGAGGCCCTGATGTCTACCAAAGACATCCAACGGCCACTGTCGTGACAAAACATAAACGGTCCCAAATGGGGGCAAAGCGCGCAAACAACTTGGGCACACAAGGCTTATGTCTGCCTACCTGATCAAGGTAGCGCGCGCCCATAACCTTCCCTTGTTGGAGGCACCAGCGAGAAGCATGGCAATAGACCGCATTAGGGCCTTCCCATAAAAGGCAAATGTTGTTGCATTGGTTAGCTCGATCTGGTGGCACGATGACTCAGCCAACAATTGTTCAAGTTCGATTATTTTCCGGTTAAACTTGAATGCAAAAAGATGAGCCATAATAAAATAACATGATGCAACTATAATGCATAAACATGATACCAACATAAGCATGGAGGTGCAACATAATCATCGAGCCTAACCACAATGAAACATTAAACCAAATGAGCATGGCATACTGACGAGCATAAGCATAACATTACCCATGAGCATAGCATGACTATTAGCATCATAAATTGATACCATGCAAGAATATAACAAGGATGCTACCAGGTAAGCATGTAACTGAGGGAGTCCTAGACTAAGGGGTCCTCGAGCGTCCGGTCTATTAGCCACGGGCCGGACTGATGGGCTGTGAAGATACGAAGACCAAAGACTGCACCCATGTCCAGATGGGACTTTCCTTGGCGTGGAAGGCAAGCTTGGCGGCCAACTGTGTAGATTCCTTTCTCTGTAACTGACCTTGTGTAACCCTAGATCCCTCCCGTGTCTATATAAACCAGAGGGCTAGGTCGGTAGATACCCCGAATCCTCATAATCATAGCCAGACTAGACCCCTAGGGTTTAGCCATTATGATCTCGTGGTAGATCAACTCTTGTAATACTCATATTCATCAAGATCAATCAAAGATGACATAGGGTATTACCTCCTTAGAGAGGGCCCAAACCTGGGTAAACATCGTGTCCACTGTCTCCTATCAGTTCGGGACCCCCTACCTGAGATCCGCCGGTTTTGACACTGACATTGGTGCTTTCATTGAGAGTCTTCATGGCATCCCAAAAGCTACAACACTACTTCCAGGAGTGTTCGATCACGGTGGCTTCCGAAGTACCACTCAATGACATAATAAACAACCGCGATGCCACGGGACGGATTGCCAAATGGGCCATCGAGCTCCTTCCATTTGATATTGCATACAAACCACGTCGAGCTATTAAATCCCAAGTACTAGCCGACTTCGTTGCCGAATGGACAGAAGCGGAACTCCCTAAAGAGTACGACACATATTCCAATTGGGTTATGTATTTCGATGGCTCCAAAATGCTGGCAGGGCTAGGAGCGTGCGTCATTTTAATGTCCCCCACTGGAGATGTCGTTCAGTACGTACTCCAAATACTATACACATACTCCAATAATGCAGCCGAATACGAGGCCTTATTGCATGGTCTCCGGATGGCTGTCTCCATGGGCATACAATGCCTGGAAGTGCGCGGGGACTCAAACTTTGCAATATCTCAAATAAGTGGAGACTTCGATGCCAAAGATCCGAAGATGGCAGCTTATCGTAACTCCGTCCTAAAAATTTCGGCTCGGTTCGAGGGGCTTGAGTTCCATCACGTGGCTCGAGAAAGTAATCAAGCGGCGGACGTTCTTGCTCGTATCGGCGCCAAGCGCAACCTCGTCCCACCTAATATCTTTCTGGAAAGGCTTTTTAAGCCATCCATTGTGTGGCAGGGGAAAACGGCAACACTTGTCCGGATCCGAACACAACCCCAGATCCCGAACACACTGATATCATCGGAGGCTCAGCCACCGAAATACCGAAATAACACCGTCGACGCATCTCCTTATGGTAGTCATTGCCCCATGGACCGAACCCTTCTTGGCCTACCTTAACAGGAAGGAATTTCCTGAGGATCAGAATGAGGCCCGCCGCATTGTCCAACGTTCGAAGGCCTACAAGGTTCACGATGGAGAGCTCTATAAGAAAAGCGCTACTGGAGTCCTCTAAAGATGTATCTCTGAGGAGGAGGGGTGGCAACTCTTGGCTGAGATTCATGCCGGTCTCGGCGGGCACCACGCCGCAGCTCGGGCCCTTGTTAGCAAGGCCTTCCGTACAGGGTTCTATTGGCCGACGGCCCGAGCAGATGCACAGGACCTTGTCCAATGTTGCGTCGGATGCCAACTCTTCGCCAACCAAAGCCATATGCCCCCCACCGCCCTAGACACAATCCCCATCACTTGGCCTTTTGCGGTCTGGGGACTGGACATGGTTGGACCCCTTAAAGGAGGCAACCATAAGAAAAAATATTTGCTGGTCATGGTGGATAAATTCACTAAGTAGATAGAGGCCAAACCAGTTAAAACGGCCGAGTCCGGGCCAGTAATAGACTTTGTATCTGACATCGTACACCGTTATGGTGGCCCACACAACATCATCACTGATAACGGGTCCAACTTCACAGCCGACAAAGTGAAAACCTGGTGCGCTAATCTAGGCATCAAGCTTGATTACGCCTATGTCTATCATCCACAGACAAACAGTCAAGTCGAAAGAGCCAATGGTCTTATTTGAGTGGCATTAAGCCTAGACTAGTGCGGTCTTTGAAAGAATCAGACAAGCACTGGGTTGAGGAGCTCGACTCCGTACTCTGGGGGCTGCGGACCTCGCCCAATCGCACTACCGAATACACACCTTTCTTCATGATGTACGACGCAGAGGCAGTGCTATCCTGCGACATTATTCATGACTCACCTCGAGTGCGCATGTACGAAGAGAGAGAGAGGCCGAGCTTGATCGGCAGGACCACTTAGATGCCCTGTAGGAGGAGCGCAACATCGCAAAAGCCCATTCCGCATTTTATCAATAGCAGGCTCGTAGGTATCAAAGCAGAGAAGTGTGGGCCAAAACTTATAACGTCGGCGAACTCGTTGTACGCCTGTCAGAGAAGAAAAAAGACAAACTCAAGCCCAAGTGGGAGGGTCCCTTCATCATTGAAGAAGTTCTCACCGGAGGGGCGTACCACTTGCATAATGCGTCAGACAATTGACTAGAGCCGAACCCCTGGAACGCGGCCAGACTCCGAAGATTCTATGCCTACCGCCGAACTCTTTGTTCGTCTCCTCCCCCCTATTGTTTCAATCATTTTTTCTGTCTTTTTGTTTTTTCTCTTTAGCCTTAAAAGCTTTTGTGCGGTTAGACCGCGCACCCCCGACGCATACATCTGCAAGTATGTACGTCTATCATACCTGGGGGCTTCTTGGATAGAAGCTTCCTATTATTATTTTCCGAGCATCAAGCTCGTCACATATGCGTTTTCCCCATATGTACCTTTTGTTCGCCATTATATGCATCGATATGACTTAAGTTTTGGCCAAGCTGGGTTGGCTGGTTCCTGTGCTTATGCCCTACATTCCCGTTAGTTCGGCTAGGGCATAAAGGGAGCACCTCTGCGATTGTTACTGCCGGGTCATCCGGATGTGTACCTCGGGCTGGGTGAAGCCGAAAGCTACCGTTCTTAAGGGAATATTTGGTTAGTGAACTAAAGATGTTTTTTGCATTCGCTCCATTTGTGAACCCCCAGAAAATATATATATATATATATATATATATATATATATATATATATATATATATATATATATATATATATATATATATACTGCATTTTTTCAATCACAGTTCGGACATGCGCTCTAACGCATGCACACCCAGGGAAAGGAACCCTTAACGGAACTATTCTCTCTGGAAGATGTTTCTTACATAATGTAATATAACATAACTAGCCGGATACAACTTGTCTGTTCAAGCAACTATGGCCCCTACGCCTGGTTTCCACGCATACCCCGGTCTATTCGGCCGCACGAGTATTCGGAAACACTCCGCGCCTTCGGGTCCAGAGGGCAAAGCGAAAAGGTCTGCCATTACAATCGTTTTACAGTTCAGCTAGACGGAAAAATACACAGTCATTTCGACTCAAAAATTTCCTCCTCTATACCCTCCAGCAGGCTATCTAACTTACAATCCTGCTGGGAATATCTAGCGGCCACCTCTACTTGGTCATATAATAAACTAACAGGAATTTCTTCCCCATTTGACCCTAGCGGTCCGACCCGGGCCATATGATTTGGATTCAGCTTCGTATACCGCGTTTTTACCATGGCACACGCCTCTCGCGCACCCTCTCGGCAGGCCGATATCTTCCATAGTCGGATACAACGCCGCGCTCCCTTGAACAGCTCTACAAGCTCCTCCATATTCCCTGGAGGGGAGGCGGGTGGCCATAAGGCCTTGGCTACACTCCGCATTGCCTGCCGAGCTTGCTCGTGCAATTGCGACAACCCTTGCAGAAGATCACTTGATGATCCGGACACCTCCTCTTCGGGACAGCCCGTCAATATACCTGCAATCATAGCTATATCGGCTACTTTTACCTCCAGACTGTTATAAGGTAAATTCGACCACGTACTGAATATGCTACCTCGCAGCTTTTTGTTCTCCTTCACGGAGTCGGCTAGCTAGGCTCGCACATCTTTCAGTTCTTCGCCCAGTTTGGTGTTTGAATCCTGGTGTTTGTTCTTCTCCTCTCTAACTCAGGTCAGAACGCGCTCGCCCACGGCATGTTGTCTCTTCGCCTCTTTTTCTCTCATTTGAGCGGCCTTCAGTTTCTCTTCCAGTTGGTCTCACGCCCCTGTTATGAGACAAAGAAGCAGTTTCAACATAGTTGGCATATCATTTTTTGTTTCTTGATGGAGGAAAAAATTACCAGAGGACGCCTTCTTGAGCTGTTCCAGTTCGGCGGTAGCAGTAGATAGCTGTGTCCGGCACTTTCCCAGCTCTTGGGCTAGCAGGTCGTTCTTCTCCGTAAGAACCTGGTTACCAAACGATCCTTAAATCATTTGTACCTACTACTTCAAGTCTCGGGGGCTACTGGCATATGGTTATCATTGTCAGATAAAGTAAACTTACCTGCACATCTTTTTAATGCTGCTTTGTGGCTCTGTTAAGCCCATCTCAAGCAGCTTGGATATATGCATCAGCCGAGCTGAAGGCGTTAAATGCCTCTTCTGAAAAACCAGGGTCTTGTAAAACGGCCCTGCGGCGCCGATGATTCATGGCGCTCTCCACTTTCGAGTTGGTGACGGATACATCTTCCGAATCCTCGGCTGGAGGACAGTCCGGCGTCACCCCGGCATCAGCCCCCGTCTTCACGGCAGGATCAAGCCCCCGTCTTCACGGCAGGATCTGGATCCTGGCTGCGGGAAGTATGACCGGCCGGACCCCCGGATATAGTCCGACACACCTTTTTTCTGATACAGGGTAAACAGAAAGGTCACAATTGGATGTGACTGCCAAGGTGCATATTTGCAAATTCATACCTCTTTGATGAAGGCTCAGCCGTATCTTTGTTTGCCTTCCTCTTTGAAGGCTTGCCTGGTGTGGGGGACGCTCTCTTCGGAGATGCCCCCGAGGCAGCATGGTGCGCCGAACTCCTCCCCTTTTGAGCACAGGATAGTGCAGTGGGTGAGGAGGAATGAGAAAACTCTCTTGGACAAGGTATCTCTGGATTACTTCCATGTGAAGCAGGAAGGAGACCAGGGTTATCGGTGATGGTGGGTACATCTGTACCGTCATAGCTCATCTGATAGAATATTCCATCCTCGAGCTCCACAAATATGTCCGGATCTTCCTCATATCCGGGGTCAAGATCCCGATTGTGATTCTTCGGCTGAGGAGCAGGGTCATGGATCCCCTCGACAACCTTTCGCTATTCCTGTTATAAGCGGATAAGATATCGCCTGTCAAGAATGATTCAGGAATAGGAGTAAAATAGTTGAGCCGAAGCTTACCCAGCTGGGAAGATTATACATGGAAAGTCAGTCTCGATATTGGAGACAGGTGAACTCCTCCTTCTCCCCTTTATACAGCTCGGCCAGTATTTTAGCCAGAGCGGCGGGGGTCTTCGGGCCCTTTCGACCATATCGTGAGGCGTCATCTTCCCCGTTATAATGCCACATGGGCAGCCCTCTGTATTGGAGTGGCTGGGCCCCCTGCGCTATAGAGATCACCATTATCTCGATATTGACAATCTGGACTGGGCAAGCGTCTTAATCTTGCCTAGCAGCAGTCTGATCTCTGCACTATCCTCTTCCTCAAGGCTCCGAGGACGCCAGCTATGGCGTTTCTTCAGCGGAGCACTTGAAAACTCGGGGAGGCCCATACGGACGGGGTCGGGTAGAGCGACATCGTCGATGTAGAACCATTCGGAAGGCCACTCTTCGGAAGCTTTCTTCGGCGTGCCGGACAGGTATCCGGTCCCGGCGATGCGCCACACTTTGGCTCCTTCGACTTTAAAAATTGACCCACCTTGATTATGAGGGACGAGGCAGAACAGTCTTCTCCATAAATCGGAATGGGCCTCGCAGCCCAGGAATAGCTCGCATAGAGTGACATAACCCACAATATGAAGGATAGAGGCGGGAGTGAGACTGTGCAGTTGGAGGCCATAATACTCCAGCAGACCTCGGAGGAAGGGATGGATCGGAAATCCGACACCTCTTAACAAGAAGGGGACGAAGCATACTCGTTCTCCCCTGGACGGATTGGGGAAGTTCTCCGTTTGAGCCCCGCCCTTTAATGATGTCATCCCCGCTCGTATGGGGACCAAGTCCACGGGGAGAAGAAAGCCCCGTGTTTGCAGCTTCACCAGCTGACTGTGGGATACGGAACATCTCTCCCAATCACCCTTTTTGGAGCCATGGGGACGAGAGGAAGATCTGGGAGCGCTAGCCATGTTGGGGTGGTTTTTTCTTAGCAAGCTCTAAGGATTTTTCGTGGGTGTGGAATGGATCTGAGATCTATTCTCTTTAAATAGGCACCTTTGTGGTACGGTCAAGGTGGTATATGCAAAAAATACCCCGACCAATCGCATTCACTCGACACGTGGGAACTAAAGTTGTTGATGCACAAAAGCCGAGGGGTACAACATTAAATGGATGGCCGAACACACTACCTGGAAGTCATCAGTGAATGAAACCGCCTTGCAATGCCGAAGATAATCTATGCGCCGAACACCTCGTCATTGAAGACCGGTTGGGGGGCTACTGAGGGAGTCCTGGACTAAGGGGTCCTCGGGCGTCCGGCCTGTTAGCCACGGGCCGGACTGACGAGCTGTGAAGATATGAAGACCGAAGACTGCGCCTGTGCCCGGATGGGACTTTCCTTGGCATGGAAGGCAAGCTTGGCGGCCAACTGTGTAGATTCCTTTCTCTATAACCGACCTTGTGTAACCCTAGATCCCTCCCGTGTCTATATAAACCGGAGGGCTAGGTCCGTAGATACCCCGAATCCTCATAATCATAGTCATACTAGACCTCTAGGGTTTAGCCATTATGATCTCGTGGTAGATCAACTCTTGTAACACTCATATTCATCAAGATCAATCAGGCAGGACGTAGGGTATTGCCTCCTTAGAGTGGGCCCGAACCTGGGTAAACATCGTGTCCCCTGTCTCCTATTACCATTGACCTTAGACGCACAGTTCGGGACCCCCTACCCGAGATTCGCCGGTTTTGACACCGACAGTAACCAATTGGATGCAAAGTAACATGCATAGGAACAGTAGTTGATGAGGACATCAATACCATTGTTACACCCATAGCCCCTACTGTTACATATACTGGACCAATTACTAGAGCTCGCGCACGCCAATTAAATTACCAGGTACTTTCGTTTCTTGGTAATGATTCTAATGTTCATGAGATTATGATGCTGCCTAAATTGGATACATTTGTTTTGCTTACAAATGAAGGGCCTAGTTTGGAGAAGGATCAACATTGGAGCAAGAACACGCATGGAGTTGATGGCATGCGCAAGGGGATCAAGAACGGAGTTACAAGTGATGATTTCAGGACTTTGAAGCCGCCATAAGGAGTGCATGAAGCCTTGGACGAAATATACAAGATGCCACTTCATAATATTCGTCCATAGGCTATTCTAGGTGCTGCATCACCTTAGTAATGGGCCAGGCCCATGTAATTTCGAAATACTTAAGTATAGGCTATTTTTAGAGTCCGTATGTGTGGGGAAACAAGAGTTAGGGTTGGTTTCGGACCCCACCCTCAAGGGCCACGAAATTCCCCCCCTCTTCCTCCATATATACAGCCCTTAGGGCGTCGTTTAGACTTTGGGTTTTGTTTAGATTAAAAGTTCGCCATAGCTGCAACTTCGCGTACTTCGTTTGTGTCCAACGACCAGACCAAGACGTCATAGAACCCCACCTTGATCAATAAAGCTTTCATCTTATATTCGCAATATCCCGATTGCAATCTCAGTTTCTTGCTTGTTCTTCGTTTGCTCGCAGGAGACAGACCCTCGTGGTCTGGTTGATCGTGCTCCGGCGTGGTCAATAACCCTCGGAAGTTGGTTTAGCGATTGCTAAGGCGCGACGTCTCGCACGTTCGTAGTCGGATCGTCAAGGTCGACTCCCATAGAAAACGATAGCCACCATCTCATCGAAACATCGGGACACCTTAGCCTCTATCAAGTGGTATCAGATTTCCAGGTTGCTCGATGAGATTTTACAGTTTTTCGTAGATTAGATCGAGTCTGTTCTTCATACCTACAGTCCACGAAAAAGCCAGAAAAAAAATTAGGGTTAGTTCATCATATCCGAACCAATCTGAGCCTTTGCATAATCTTTTTAGGGATTTTGCTTTGTTGAATTTGCGGTTGCATCGTCGTGTCAAGTTGCTGGTCTTAGAGTCTAGTCTTTTAGAGTTTCGAGTTCTGGTCATAAGTTGTCACGCCGCCGCCGCACGATCATCATCGCCCATCTACCACTTTCGCTTATCCGCCGCCACTCTAAATCCATATCCATATACCACCACCAATCCGTGTCCATATACCACCACCAATCTGTATCCATATACCACCACCGCTACCATATACCACCACCGCTGTCATATACCACAACCATATATCCACCACCAATCCGAGTTCTTCTCATATTAGGTTTGTTCTTGAGATCAATCTAAATTCTGATTCGTGCTTCCTTGCCTGCGTAGGTCTCGGAAAAAAAAGTCTGGAGACCCCCGGGCAGTTTTTAGGCCAAAATTTTCACGGGCAATTTTTTTCCCTATCCTATTTTTAGGCTTTTCTGAGTCTTTTGAGCCACGTGCCATCATAGTGATTTTTTGTCGCACTTTTTCGTCGTCGCTGCCCTGATTTCCAAAAAAAAAGTGAAAAACAAATTCCGTGCCCATCCTATCAGTTTGACGAGGGAAGAGTTTTGAGACACTCGCCATTATAGTGATTTTTCGCAAAAAAAAAGAGCGCAAAAAAAAGAAGCGCAAAAAAAAGAAAAAAAAAGAGCGAAAAAAGAGAGTTCCAGAGTGTGCTTTTCCCTTATTTACGTGCAGCGCCGTGATTTTGTTAGTGTTCTAGGCTCGCGTCTCTAGCACGGTCTAGCCTAGGACCAGCACAGTACCGTCGTTGAGCGTTTATTCAACTTTGCATTTCTGAATTGATTATTGCTGACCCTTTTTGCTACTATACTATAAGCCTTCCCAGCTCCACATACATCTATGTCGTGCGTTTGACTCTCCCTGGCAATCGATTTATCCAAGCTTTTGAGAGTTTTGACTACAACGGTTGCCGATCACCGCCTGCTGCTGGGTAAGAACTGGTAAGAATTTGAGATTTGCTTGACGGATTTGTGACACCCGCCACCACCACCACTTGTTAGTAGTCTGTAGGATCATATTCTTGTGTGTTTCTATTGCTGCTAACCATGCCAGGATCACAAGCCGACGAGACTAACTGGGAGAACTTGACGAACAAGGAGCTTCATGATACGTTTCAGCAAATGATGAGTGGACAGGTGCACGATGTGATAAACAGATTTGAAGAGGCCATGGAGAAGATAGATGGCATGGAGAAGACGTTTGAAACAAAGCTTGATAACAAGTTTCCTGAATTGCTTTCGCGTTTTCCACCACCACTACCGGCTGCTCCTGCCGCACCTCTGCAACAACAGCAACAACATCGACTACCTCCACGTCGGGAAACAGCCCTCCGCCGAGCGAGCCGTGTCCCTCTTCAGTCGGGCCAAACTGCTGGTGCTGATGTTGATATTTCTGTGGCTCCTACTGCTGATGTGGAGGAGGATGATTATGTGGGAGATTATGAGGATGAGGTTGATCAAAATCAGAACTACGTGCCACCACCAGCACAGCAACCACCAGGTTGTCCACATGCAAATAATGGAAATGGTAGGGCTCACCCTCAGGTACGAGATCATGACCATCTCCCTAAACTAAAATTGAATATTCCACCATTTGAGGGTAGATATGTTCCTGATATATATCTTACTTGGGAGTTAGAAACTGAACAACGATTTACATGTTTACAATATCCCGAGGAGAGACGTGTTCTTGCTGCTGTTTGTGCATTCACTAGTTTTGCATGTGTTTGGTGGTCTGAGCATTGTAGATTATATCCTATTCCGGCTACTTGGGCTGCTTTGAAAACTGCTATGCGTACTCGTTGGGTTCCACCATATTATCAACGTGAATTACTTGAAAAATTGCAGCGCTTAAGACAGGGAAAAAATTCTGTAGAAGAATATTATCAGGAATTACAAACTGGCATGATTAGATGTGGTATTGTTGAGGAGAATGAAGCTATGCTTGCACGTTTTATGGGTGGATTAAATAGAGAGATTCAGACGATTCTAGAGTATAAGGAGTATACTAATATCACTCATTTATTCCATCTTGCTTGTAAAGCTGAACGTGAAGTGCAGGATCGACAGGCATTGGCGCGGACTAACTTTTCTGCAGGTCGACCTTCATCATGGACACCACGTGCATCATCTACTTCCACACGTTCTGCTACACCGGTGCCTCCGTCGGCTGCCACCTCCAACCGTGATACAATAAAGCAGGCACAATCACCACTATATGCCAAGAGCACACCTTCTGGGCCTGCAAAGAGCTCTTCTTCATCCATGGAATCAACAGGGCAAACACATGATATTATTTGTCGATGTTGCAAGGGTGGAGGTCATTATGCGAGAGAATGCCCATCTAAGCGTGTGATGATTGCTACTGAGGATGGTGGGTATGATTCCGCTAGTGACTATGATGAGGAGACTTTGGCTCTTATTACACGTGAAGAAACACGGTGGAGACGATTCTGATCATGAGATGCAATACATGGCTCCCGAAGATGCTGACAGGTATGAATGTTTAATTGCTCAACGTGTTTTGAGTGTGCAGGTTACACAAGCTGAGCAAAATCAGAGGCATAATTTGTTCCATACAAAGGGAGTTGTGAAGGAACGTTCTGTTCGCGTGATCATAGATGGAGGGAGCTGGAATAACTTGGCTAGCATGGAGATGGTGGAGAAGCTATCTCTCACCACAAGACCACATCCACATCCTTACTACATCCAATGGTTCAACAACAGCGGCAAGATTAAGGTAACACGTACTGTTCGTGTGCATTTTAGTATCTCTACATATGCTGATTATGTTGATTGTGATGTGGTACCTATGCAAGCATGTTCCTTATTACTTGGTAGACCATGGCAATTTGATAAAAATTCTGTACACCATGGTAGAAACAATCAGTATACTCTTGTTCATAACGATAAAAATATTACTTTGCTTCCTATGACTCCTGATTCCATTTTGAAAGATGATATTAATAGAGCTAATAAAGCAAAACAGGAGACAAATAAGAGTGAAAATCAGATTGTGGCAAAAGAATTTGAGCACCAAATGAAGCCTAATAATAAACCATCTATTGTTGTTTCTGAAATTAAATTGAAAAGTGCATGTTTACTTGCCACCAAATCTGATATTGATGAGCTAGATTTTAGCAAATCTGTTTGCTATGCTTTTGTGTGCAAAGAGGCATTATTTTCATTCGAGGACGTGCCTTCCTCTTTGCCCCCTGCTGTCACTAACATTTTGCAGGAGTTCGCTGACGTCTTTCCACAAGACGTGCCACCGGGATTACCACCTATTCGAGGGATTGAGCATCAAATTGACTTAATTCCCGGTGCTTCGCTACCCAACCGTGCACCATACCGTACCAATCCAGAGGAGACGAAGGAGATTATGCGTCAAGTACAAGAACTACTCGACAAAGGTTATATACGCGAATCCCTTAGTCCTTGTGTTGTTCCTATCATTTTAGTGCCGAAAAAGGATGGTACGTCGCGTATGTGCGTTGATTGTAGAGGCATTAATAATATTACTATTCGTTATTGTCATCCTATTCCTAGGCTAGATGATATGCTTGATGAATTGAGTGGCTCTACAATATTCTCCAAAGTTGATTTGCGTAGTGGATACCATCAAATTCGTATGAAATTGGGTGATGAATGGAAAACAGCATTTAAAACTAAGTTTGGATTATATGAGTGGTTAGTCATGCCTTTTGGGTTAACTAATGCACCTAGTACTTTCATGAGGTTAATGAACAAAGTTTTACGTGCTTTCATTGGACGATTTGTGGTAGTTTACTTTGATGACATATTGATTTATAGCAAATCTTTGGAGGAACATTTGGAACATTTACGTGCTGTTTTTATTGCTCTACGTGATGCACGTTTGTTTGGAAACCTTGGAAAGTGCACCTTTTGCACCGACCAAGTATCTTTTCTTGGCTATGTTGTTACTCCACAGGGAATTGAAGTTGATAAAGCCAAGATTGAAGCTATTGAGAGTTGGCCGCATCCCAAAACGGTCACACAAGTGAGGAGTTTCCTTGGCCTCGCTGGTTTCTATAGGCGTTTTGTGAGAGATTTCAGCACCATTGCTGCACCTCTCAACGAGCTTACAAAGAAGGATGTGCCTTTTGTTTGGGGTACCGCACAGCGAGAAGCATTCATGGTATTGAAAGATAAGTTGACACATGCTCCTTTACTCCAACTTCCTAATTTCAATAAGACTTTTGAGCTTGAATGTGATGCTAGTGGAATTGGATTAGGAGGTGTGTTATTACAAGATGGAAAACCTGTTGCATACTTTTCTGAAAAATTGAGTGGGCCTAGTCTGAACTATTCTACTTATGATAAAGAATTATATGCTCTTGTTCGGACCTTAGAAACATGGCAACATTATTTATGGCCCAAGGAATTTGTTATACATTCTGATCATGAATCTTTGAAACACATTAAAAGTCAAGCAAAACTGAACCATAGACATGCTAAATGGGTTGAATTCATTGAGACTTTCCCTTATGTCATTAAACACAAGAAGGGTAAAGAAAATGTTATTGATGATGCCTTGTCTCATTGTTATACTATGCTTTCACAACTTGACTTTAAAATATTTGGTTTGGAGACCATCAAAGATCAATATGTTCATGATGCTGAATTTAAAGATGTATTGCAGAATTGTAAGGAAGGGAGAACTTGGAACAAGTTCGTTCTTAATGATGGATTTGTGTTTCGTGCTAACAAGCTATGCATTCAAGTTAGCTCCGTTCGTCTTTTGTTGTTGTAGGAGGCGCATGGAGGAGGATTAATGGGACACTTTGGCGTCAAGAAGACGGAGGATATACTTGCTACACATTTCTTTTGGCCAAAGATGAGACGGGATGTTGAGCGTTTTGTTGCTCGCTGCACTACATGTCAAAGAGCTAAGTCACGACTCAATCCTCATGGTTTATATATGCCTTTGCCTGTACCTAGTGTTCCTTGGGAGGATATATCTATGGACTTTGTTTTAGGTTTACCTCGAATAAAGAAGGGGAGGGATAGCATATTTGTTGTCGTGGATAGGTTCTCAAGAATGGCACACTTTGATAGAGGCGGGGTGTCCCGATCTTTCGATGAGATGATAACTATCGATTTGGTGGAGACGACTTTGACGATCCGACTACAAACGTGCACGACGTTGCGCCTTAGCAATCGCTAAACCAACTCCGAGAGGTTATTGACCACGCCGGAGCACAATCAACCTGACCACGAAGGTCTATTCCTGCAAGCAATCGAAGAACAAGCAAGAATATGATAAAAGCAATCTAATATTGCGAGTATATATGAAGTATTGATAAAGGTGGGGATCCGTAAGCGGTCTTGGTCTGGTCGTTGGACACAAACGAAGTACACGAAGTTGCAATGGCTAACTTTTAACTAAACAAATCCCCAGGAAAAGCTACTAGATGGATCTACTTATATAGGAGGAAGGGGTGGCGGCCAAGGAGGTGGGAGGACGTCCCAAGGCAGCCTAAAACTAAATGTAGGTCGTACAAGGCCAATGGGCCCAAGTGGAGGTGATGTAACACCTTTGGACTTGTAGTTTGACTCGGATTCTGCTGCAGCATCAGATTGTTTCGTCCACAACTCAACGCTCCGGACGAATTTGAAGGTGATTCCAATTGGGTTGGAAAGTGCACGAAATCTAGTTTCCAACAAGAAAAGAATCACCCAATTCGGAGTCCGTAGGAAAAACTTGTCTGCGTTTTGAGTCAGGTATGTCTGTGCAGTCCGAATCTGAATCCAGAACGTGAGAGACTTGGACTCTATCTTGTCTTGGGCCAAAAGTTACGTGAGAGAACTTTTTGGACAGCAAATAAACATCTCTTTCTTCCTTATCTTCATATGTGGATTGTACAAATGTCCTATACACCTGCAATTAGACAAAACACAAAAGTGTGTGAAGTATTTTTGTTCTGGATAACATAAATAGATTATTGAATAGTTTGCACTAGAAATCACCTGACAAATATGCATATATGCAATATTTTTGGTCATATCCAAGGTAGTCATGTCCTCATCATCCTCCCCTTCTTGAAAATAAAGCCGTCCTCGGCGTTGCTTAATCTGAAATGTGGCTAACAAAAGAGACAAGGTGTACATGTTGTATATGTATATGTCATCCATTTTTACTTCCCTTGATTTTTGCATATATGACACATGAATAGATGAGTAACTTGCATAGTTCATAAAATCTAAAGCCAAAAAATTAGCGCAAGAAGTAGAAGGCATGAAAATATTGCAACTCAGTTTGCACATATAAGTGAAGCTCTTATTTATTTCAAAAGATTGACAATGTTCATCATTAAACCATCCCAACATTGGTTAATAAACCTTACTTGCATCAAATTTACATGCTACAACATGCTTAAATAAGCAAACATGCAATAAGTCATTCAACACAGAATCATCACCAAGATTAGAGGTCATATCAAAATGATTATACATTGGTTCTTTTGCATCAATAGTTAATTCAATGGGTGCACTCAAAATTGTTGGTATTTCAGTTGTTTGATCACATGGCAAAGTCAAATTATCAACGTAGTCCTCTAAAATAGGTGGTGTGATCAAAGTAGTGGGTAGCTCATCAGATGGTGCATTCAAATTGACAAGGCATTCATCATTCTCATGTAGAGATGGAAGATCAGTACCTTTGTCATTACCTCTTATGATCAACTCAGATGATGTAGCCACTCTCGGGGGCGATGTGTCACATGGTGGAGGTGATGTAGTCCTGACAACAACGGATGTGGTTGTCATAGTATGCCTAGTAGTTGAAGGAACAATCATATCAACTCTTGGAATGTGCACCGTGCGCTTGTTCTCCTCGTGGCCAACACGTCGTTTTATTTCCTGTTCAGCTTTGCAAGCAAGATGAAACAAATGGTCCATAGGATAACACTCTTCATGAATTAGTATCTCTTGAATATCACGGTTTAATCCTCCCCAAAATCTATCCATAAAATCATCTTCAATTTCTTCTAAAGAGGAATGCATCAAGTTAGTTTGTAAATCATCATAATATTTTGTTACAGTTTCACTATCTTGTTTTAAGTGTTGCAACTTCTTAATCATGTCACGAGTATAATAAGCAGGGACGAAAGTATGTCGCATGGCAAGTTTCAAATCATCCCAAGTAGTAGGTATATAATCAGGGTGTAACCGACAATATTCACTCCACCAAACCAAAGCATAACCAGTGAAAGAACCAACCGCAACCTTAACCTTTTTATGTTCATTGAAATTATGGGAAGCAAATATATTTTTTATGTCGAACTCCCATTCAATATATAAAGCAGGTTTAAAACGGCCATTAAATGGTGGTATAGATACATTAACCTGATCATGTGCATTTGGATGTTTGTGCACCTCTCGTGACGGTTGTGGTATTTGCAAAGGTGGTGGCACGTCTCCCGCGATCGACAAAGCCCATGAATTGACTCTAGATCCTGTCATGATTAGTAGAACAAGAAACAAAACACAAAAATAATGTTCCTATAACTACTAGGATGTGGTGGTAAAACGCTCACAGTAAAGTAAATATCAATGTCTTACAAGTTCTTACCATGCAGCAGGCGGTGATCGGCAACCAGCAGTGTCAAGTAACTCCGAATATTGAGTAAAGCGATTGCCAGGGGAGCGTACGTATACACGGTGTAGAAATATGTGGAGCTGGGTTGGCTATATATGGTAGCAAAAGATTAGCAATAATCAATTCAAAGATGCAATGTTGAATAAACGCTCAACGACGGTACTGTGCTGGTCCTAGGCTAGACCAAACTAGAGACGCGAGCCTAGAACACTAATGAGGTCACGTCGTAGCACAACTAGCATCAACAAAGGATATGAAGTAGCCCTGGACAGCAAGATATAAGTGAAGATCACAATAGCAGTAGACCTATTTAGAAGCTGATGTTGAGGTGCCAAATACTGAACTAGCTTCTGCAACTATTTAGATGCGTCTCATCGCTAGCTTTCATTTGAGTACTCGCGGAGCCAAAACAGACTTCATATGAGGAAGTTATGTCTGTTTTACTGAACAGTGCACAAAACAGATTCCAATCCGAATTCAACTACGAGATTGAGTCTAGATAGATCCGAATTTTGTTTTTTTTTCTCCTCTCTGATACCACTTGATAGAGGCGGGGTGTCCCGATCTTTCGATGAGATGATAACTATCGATTTGGTGGAGACGACTTTGACGATCCGACTACAAACGTGCACGACGTTGCACCTTAGCAATCGCTAAACCAACTCCGAGAGGTTATTGACCACGCCGGAGCACAATCAACCTGACCACGAAGGTCTATTCCTGCAAGCAATCGAAGAACAAGCAAGAATATGATAAAAGCAATCTAATATTGCGAGTATATATGAAGTATTGATAAAGGTGGGGATCCGTAAGCGGTCTTGGTCTGGTCGTTGAACACAAACGAAGTACACGAAGTTGCAATGGCTAACTTTTAACTAAACAAATCCCAAGGAAAAGCTACTAGATGGATCTACTTATATAGGAGGAAGGGGTGGCGGCCAAGGAGGTGGGAGGACGTCCCAAGGCAGCCTAAAACTAAATGTAGGTCGTACAAGGCCAATGGGCCCAAGTGGAGGTGATGTAACACCTTTGGACTTGTAGTTTGACTCGGATTCTGCTGCAGCATCAGATTGTTTCGTCCACAACTCAACGCTCCGGACGAATTTGAAGGTGATTCCAATTGGGTTGGAAAGTGCACGAAATCTAGTTTCCAACAAAAAAAGAATCACCCAATTCGGAGTCCGTAGGAAAAACTTGTCTGCGTTTTGAGTCAGGTATGTCTGTGCAGTCCGAATCTGAATCCAGAACGTGAGAGACTTGGACTCTATCTTGTCTTGGGCCAAAAGTGACGTGAGAGAACTTTTTGGACAGCAAATAAACATCTCTTTCTTCCTTATCTTCATATGTGGATTGTACAAATGTCCTATACACCTGCAATTAGACAAAACACAGAAGTGTGTGAAGTATTTTTGTTCTGGATAACATAAATAGATTATTGAATAGTTTGCACTAGAAATCACCTGACAAATATGCATATATGCAATATTTTTGGTCATATCCAAGGTAGTCATGTCCTCATCACACTTTATACCATGTCATAAAAGCGATGATGCTGTTAATGTTGCTGATTTGTTCTTTCGTGAAATTATTCGCTTACATGGTGTGCCAAATACTATTGTTTCAGATCGTGATACTAACTTTCTTAGCCACTTTTGGAGATGTTTATGGGCTAAGTTGGGGACTAAGCTGCTTTTTAGTACTACTTGTCACCCCCAAACTGATGGACAAACTGAAGTAGTCAATAGAACATTGTCTACTATGCTTAGGGCTGTTTTGAAAATAACAAGAAAATGTGGGAAGAATGCTTGCCTCATATTGAATTTGCTTATAATCGTTCATTGCATTCTACTAGTAAGATGTGCCCTTTTGAAATTGTGTATGGTTTCCTACCTCGTGCACCTATTGATTTGTTGCCTCTTCCATCTTCAGAGAAGGTTAATTTTGATGCTAAAGAACGTTCTGAATTGATTTTAAAAATGCATGAGTTAACTAAGGAAAACATTGAGCGTATGAATGCTAAATATAAACTTGCTGGAGATAAGGGTAGAAAACATGTTGTGTTTGCGCTTGGAGATCTTGTTTGGTTACATTAGCGTAAAGATAGATTTCCTAATCTGCGCAAATCAAAGCTAATGCCACGTGCTGATGGTCCTTTTAAGGTGTTAGAGAAAATAAATGATGATGCATATAAACGTGAGCTACCTGTAGATTTTGGGGTTAGTCCCACTTTTAACATTGCAGATTTGAAGCCTTATTTGGGTGAGGAAGATGCGCTTCCGTCGAGGACGACTTCATTTCAAGAAGGGGAGGATGATGAGGACATCAATACCATTGTTACACCCATAGCCCCTACTGTTACATATACTGGACCAATTACTAGAGCTCGCGCACGCCAATTAAATTACCAGGTACTTTCGTTTCTTGGTAATGATTCTAATGTTCATGAGATTATGATGCTGCCTAAATTGGATACATTTGTTTTGCTTACAAATGAAGGGCCTAGCTTGGAGAAGGATGAACATTGGAGCAAGAACACGCATGGAGTTGATGGCATGCGCAAGGGGATCAAGAACGGAGTTACAAGTGATGATTTCAGGACTTTGAAGCCGCCATAAGGAGTGCATGAAGCCTTGGACGAAATATACAAGATGCCACTTCATAATATTCGTCCATAGGCTATTCTAGGTGCTGCGTCACCTTAGTAATGGGCCAGGCCCATGTAATTTCGAAATACTTAAGTATAGGCTATTTTTAGAGTCCGTATGTGTGGGGAAACAAGAGTTAGGATTGGTTTCGGACCCCACCCTCAAGGGCCACGAAATTCCCCCCTCTTCCTCCATATATACAGCCCTTAGGGCGTCGTTTAGACTTTGGGTTTTGTTTAGATTAAAAGTTCGCCATAGCTGCAACTTCGCGTACTTCGTTTGTGTCCAATGACCAGACCAAGATGTCACAGAACCCCACCTTGATCAATAAAGCTTTCATCTTATATTCGCAATATCCCGATTGCAATCTCAGTTTCTTGCTTGTTCTTCATTTGCTCGCAGGAGACAGACCCTCGTGGTCAGGTTGATCATGCTCCGGCATGGTCAATAACCCTCGGAAGTTGGTTTAGCGATTGCTAAGGCGCGACGTCTCGCACGTTCATAGTCGGATCATCAAGGTTGACTCCCACAGAAAACGATAGCCACCATCTCATCGAAACATCGGGACACCTTAGCCTCTATCAGTAGTGATCACAGACGGTAAGCATGCATCAGAATGAACACCACTACTACCAACATGTACTACTACTACCAAGCATGACATGTGAATATGATACTAGCAAGTAGCACAATATAACAAGATGCATCGGAGCATAGCATGAAGGTGAACATGAAACCACGAGCATAACCGAAACAACGACAGTAGTAGCAAACAAGCAAGCAGATAACAGGCAAACTTTTATTAATTATTCAAGTAGAAACCATGGCTACTGCATGGCTATCATGCAAATGGCTGTTGTGGCTTGCCTGGGGGTGACGGAGACTCCGGGAGGAAGTGCGGTGAAGCCGCGGAACAAAACGCCAGACATCTACTCTCTCGAAGGGGGCTGATAAGTGCAAGCACATCATGGTCATTTTCATAGTGTGAACACCTTATGAAAATGACACCAACAGAAAGAGCTCGATGAGACAAAGAAGTGAGCATTGGTTTCACCTCAACCGGAGTTACGGTTGCGAGGTTATGAGGTGTAGAAGTTCAGGTACTAATCTATGAAAAGATCCTCACAAACAGGTCCCCGGCGGCTGAAAATAGAAAACACATTTGAGAGAATATGCTTTCAGAATCAGAAAACGTATTGCAGCCCGTAGCAGTACCAAAGTACGTTTTCTTGAAAAGAAAGCGTACTTACGTAAATAAGTTTCCACATAAAACGGCACGGGCCCGGGCGCTGTTCTACGGCCAGAGGCCGACGGGTGGGTCCTGCGGCGCTCTCTCTCCTCCTGCTGGTCTTCTTCCAGCTCGCAACGGGAGGGACAGAGGAGGTTGGGCAGGGGCGCTTCCGGCGCTAGCCCCACCGCCTCCGGCCACCTCTGGCCTAGGAGGGGGCACCAGCAGGCTCGGGGAAGTATGCCGCCTCCGTCCAGGTGCGGCGTGCACTCCAGGGAGGGCCGAGGCGGTGGCTGCCACAACGCCGGCGGACAAGGCTTCGGGCAACAGCTGTTCTTGGGGCTACGACGCCTGGTAGCCGAGGGGAAGAGTTAGAGATGGGTTGCCGGTCTCCGGTGATGCTGTTGGAGAAGGAATGGAGGGGAGAGGAGCTCAGTGTAGCTCGATTGGAACGGCGGCCAAGAGGAGGGGGCGGCGGCCGAACATGGAGTACGCGGCCACGGTGGACTCCTACGATGGGTGAGGGGGTGGGGAGGTTCGCCGGGAAGAGGAGGAGGCAGTGGGGGCCTCAGGAGGAGGAGAGAGGGCTCGTGTTAGCCGGAATCGAGCGAGATCGGGGCGGCCATGGTGGACGGGGCACGAGCAGAGGAGCTCTGGTGGTCGAGGAGGAACGGGAAGAGGCTTAGGAGCTGCGGGAGGACTCATGCACGCTATATATAGCCGAGGAGGAGTGTTCTAGAGCTCACAGGTGAGCTCCAACTAGCCAACAATGGAGGACAAAGCCGGTTGTGGCACGTGCGAGGCATTGGCGACCAAACCACAGCGATGCAGGGCGGGGCAGCGACACATGTCGATGCAGTCGATCACGGGGGAGCTAGTGGACATGATTTGGACGCGAGAGACAGAGCGGAAGGGGCCGAAACAGGGCACACGGTCTGCTAGAGCGCGAGTTTGGCTGGTAGCGACCCGTGGTCACCATGTGAACTGGCATGCACGGTTGCACCCGGGTCAGCTGACCATGTCTGCATGATGTGATGAGGACATCAATACCATTGTTACACCCACAGCCCCTGCTGCTATACATACTGGACCAATTACTAGAGCTCGCGCACGCCAACTAAATTACCAGGTACTTTCGTTTCTTGGTAATGATTCTAATGTTCATGAGAATATGATGCTGCCTAAATTGGATACATTTGTTTTGCTTACAAATGAAGGGCCTAGCTTGGAGAAGGATAAACATTGGAGCAAGAGAAAGCATGGAGATGATGGCATGCACAAGGGGAACAAGAACGGAGTTACGAGTGATGATTTCGGGTCTTTGAAGCCACCATAACGAGTGCATGAAGCCTTGGACGAAATATACAAGATGCCACTTCATAAATTTCGTCCAGAGGCTATTATAGGTGTTGCGTCACCTTTTTATTGGGCCAGGCCCATGTAATTTCGAAATACATTAGTATAGGCTATTTTTAGAGTCCGTATGTGTGGGGAAACAAGAGATAGGGTTGATTTCGGACCCCTCCACCAAGGGCCACCAAATTCCCCCTCTCTTCCTCCATATATACAGCCCTTAGGGCACCGTTTAGACTTTGAGATTTGTTTAGTTAAAAGGTAGCCATTGCAACTTTGTGTACTTCGTTTGTGTCCAACGACCAGACCAAGACCGCTTCCGGATCCCCACCATTATCAATACCTCATATATATTTGCAATATTCAGATTGCTTTATCATATTCTTGCTCGTTCTTCGATTGCTTGCAGGAATAGACCTTCGTGGTCAGGCTGACCGTGCTTCCGGCATCGTCAGTAACCTCAGGAGATTGGTTTAGCGATTGCTAAGGCGCAACGTCGTGCACGTTTGTAGTCGGATCGTCAAAGTCGTCTCCACCAAATCGATAGTTATCATCTCATCGAAAGATCGGGACACCCTCGCCTCTATCAAGTGGTATCAGATTTCCAGGTTGCTCGGTGAGATTTTACAGTTTTTCGTAGTATAGATCGAGTCTGTTCTTCATACCTACAGTCCACGAAAAAGCCAAAAAAAATTAGGGTTAGTTCATCATATCCGAACCAATCTGAGCCTTTGCGTAATCTTTTTAGGGTTTTGCTTTGTTGAATTTGCGGTTGCATCGTCGTGTCTAGTTGCTGGTCTTAGCGTTAGTCTTTTAGAGTTTCGAGTTCTGGTCATAAGTTGTCACGCCGCCACCGCACCATCATCATCGCCCCTGTCACCTACCACCACCGCTCCGAATCCGTATCCATATACCACCACCAATCCGTATCCATATACCACCACCGATCCATATCCATATATTACCACCGCTGCCATATACCACCACCGCTGCCATATACCACCACCATATATCCACCACCAATCCGAGTTCCTTGCATATTAGGTGTGTTTTTGAGATCCATCTAGATTCCGATTCGTGTTTCCTTGCCGGAGTAGGTTTTGGGAAAAAAAAGAGTCCGGAAACCACCCTCCGTTTAGGCCCAAAATTTTTTGAAAACGCATTTTTCGAAAAAAAATTCTGGCTATCCTATTTTTAGGTGTTTCTGAGTGTTTTGAGACAGGTGCCATTATAGGAAGTTTTTTTTGACCCGTTTCCAGTTTTTGGGTCCGGGCAGTCGAAAAAACGAAAAAAAAAATTGGTCGAAAAAATTTCGTGCCCATCCTGTCAGTTTGACCTAGGAAGAGTTTTGAGACACTCGCCATTATAGTGATTTTTCGCAAAAAAAAGAAAGAAAAAGCAGCGCAAAAAAAAAGAGCGTAAAAAAAAGAGCGAAAAAAAAATTCCCAGAGTGTGCTTTTTCCTTGTTTACGTGCAGCGCCGTGATTTTGTTAGTGTTCTAGGCTCGCGTCTCTAGCACGGTCTAGCCTAGGACCAGCACAATACCGTCGTTGAGCGTTTATTCAACTTTGCATCTCTGAATTGATTATTGCTGACCCTTTTTGCTACCATATTATAAGCCTTCCCAGCTCCACATACATCTACGTCGTGCGTTTGACTCTCCCTGGTAATCGCTCTATCCAAGCTTTGAGAGTTTTGACTACAACGGTTGCCGATCACCGCCTGCTGCTGGGTAAGAACTGGTAAGAATTTGAGTTTTGCTTGACGGATTTGTGATACACCACCACCACTTCTTAGTAGTCTGTAGGATCATATTCTTGTGTGTTTCTATTTGCTGCTAACCATGGTAGGATCACAAGCCGATGAGACTGATTGGGAGAACCTGACGAACAAACAGCTACATGATAAATTTCGGCAAATGATGAGTGGACAGGTGCAAGATGTGCTAAACAGATTTGACGAGGCCATGGAGAAGATAGATGGCATGGAGAAGACGTTTGAAACAAAGCTTGATAGCAAGTTTAATGAATTGCTCGCGCGTTTACCACCACCACCGCCGGCTGCACCTATCGCACCTCTGCAACACCAACAACAACGCATCCTTCCGAATCAATATGGACGAGCGAAGCGTGTTCCTATTGAGGATCGCCAAACTTCTGGTGCTGCTGTTCCTGTTATTGATGCTTCTTTGGCTACTGCTGCTGCTGGTACCCAGGAGGATGATGAGTATGCGGGCGATTATGAGGATGAGGTTGATCAAAATCAGAACTATGTGCACCCACCAGCACCACCACCAGCAGGTCGACCTCAGGTATATATTCGTAATGGTAGGCCTGCACCACCACCTCAGGTACGAGATGATGTGCATATTCCTAAACTGAAATTGAATATTCCACCATCTCAGGGTAGATATGTTCCTGATATATATCTTACTTGGGAGTTAGAAACTGAACAACGTTTTACATGCTTACAATATCCCGAGGAGAGACGGGTTGCTGCTGCTGTTTGTGCTTTCACTAGTTTTGCATGTGTATGGTGGTCTGAACATTGTAGATTATATCCTATTCCAACTACTTGGGCTGCTTTGAAAACTGCTATGCGTACGCGTTGGGTTCCACCATATTATCAACGTGAATTGCTTCAAAAATTGCAGCGTTTAAGACAAGGGAAAATTTTTGTAGAAGAATATTATCAGGAATTACAAACTGGCATGATTAGATGTGGTATTGTTGAGGAGAATGAAGCTATGCTTGCACGTTTTCTGGGTGGATTAAATAGAGAGATTCAGACCATTCTAGACTATAAGGAGTATACTAATATCACTCGTTTATTCCATCTTGCTTGTAAAGCTGAACGTGAAGTGCAGGATCGACAAGCATTGGCGCGATCTAACTTTTCTGCAGGCCGACCTTCATCATGGACACCGCGTGCATCTTCTACTTCAACTGCACCAACGCCTCAATCAGGTGCCTCCTCCAGTCTTGATACAAGAAAACAGGCACAACCACCATTATCTGCCAAGAGCGCACCTGCTGGACCTGCATAGAGTTCTTCTTCTTCCATGGCATCAACAGGGCACACAAGTGATATTATTTGTCGTCGTTTTAAGGGAGGAGGTCATTATGCGAGATGATAGAGGCAAAGGTGTCCCGTCTTTCGATGAGATGATGGATATCGCTTTGGTGGAAGTCGACTTTGACGATCCGACTACGAACGTGCGAGGACGTCGCGCCTTAGCAATCGCTAAACCAACTCCGAGAGGTTATTGACCATGCCGGAGCACGATCAACCTGACCACGAGGGTCTGTTTCCTGCGAGCAAACGAAGAACAAGCAAGAAACTAAGATTGCAATCTGGATATTGCGAATATAAGATGAAAGCTTTATTGATCAAGGTGGGGTTCTGTGACGCCTTTGTCTGGTCGTTGAACACAAACGAAGTACGCGAAGTTGCAGCTATGGCGAACTTTTAATCTAAACAAAACCCAAAGTCTAAACGATGCCCTAAGGGCTGTATATATGGAGGAAGAGGGGGGAATTTC
>NC_041380.1:226952688-226992268 GCF_002162155.2 Triticum dicoccoides | reverse complement strand
CAAAGTTGAATAAACGCTCAACGACGGTACTGTGCTAGTCCTAGGCTAGACTGTGCTAGAGACGCGAGCCTAGAACACTAACAAAATCACGACGCGGCACGTAAACAAGGGAAAAGCACACTCTGAATTTTTTTTTCGCTCTTTTTTTTTGCGCTCTTTATTTTTTTTTTGCGCTGTTTTTTTTTTTGCGAAAAATCACTATAATGGCGAGTGTCTCAAAACTCTTCCTAGCTCAAACTGACAGGATGGGCGCGAAATTTTTTCGACCAAAATTTTTTTTTTTCGACAGCCCGGACCCAAAATCTGGAAACGGGTCAAAAAAACTTCCTATAATGGCACCTGTCTCAAAACACTCAGAAACACCTAAAAATAGGATAGCCAGAATTTTTTTCGAAAAATGCGTTTTCGAAAAATTTTGGGCCTAAACGGAGCGTGGCTACCCGACTCTTTTTTTTTCCGAAACCTACTCCGGCAAGGAAACACGAATCGGAATCTAGATGGATCCCGAAAACAAACCTGATAAGCAAAGAACTCGGATTGGTGGTGGATATATGGTGGTGGTATATGGCAGCGGTGGTGGTAGTGGTGGTAGTATATGGATATGGATCGGTGGTGGTATATGGACACGGATTGGTGGTGGTATACGGATTCGGATTCGGTGCGGTGGTGGTAGATGGCAGGGGCGATGATGATGGTGCGGCGGCGGCGTGACAACTTATGACCAGAACTCGAAACTCTAAAAGACTAGACTCTAAGACCAGCAACTAGACACGACGATGCAACCGCAAATTCAACAAAGCAAAACCCTAAAAAGATTATGCAAGGCTCAGATTGGTTCGGATATGATGAACTAACCCTAATTTTTTTTGTGGCTTTTTCGTGGACTATAGGTATGAAGAACAGACTCGATCTAAACTACGAAAAACTGTAAAATCTCACCGAGCAACCTGAAAACTGATACCACTTGATAGAGGCAAAGGTGTCCCGTCTTTCGATGAGATGATGGATATCGCTTTGGTGGAAGTCGACTTTGACAATCCGACTACGAACGTGCGAGGACGTCGCGCCTTAGCAATCGCTAAACCAACTCCGAGAGGTTATTGACCACGCCGGAGCACGATCAACCTGACCACGAGGGTCTGTTTCATGCGAGCAAACGAAGAACAAGCAAGAAACTAAGATTGCAATCTGGATATTGCGAATATAAGATGAAAGCTTTATTGATCAAGGTGGGGTTCTATGACGCCTTTGTCTGGTCGTTGAACACAAACGAAGTACGCGAAGTTGCAGCTATGGCGAACTTTTAATCTAAACAAAACCCAAAGTCTAAACGATGCCCTAAGGGCTGTATATATGGAGGAAGAGGGGGGAATTTCGTGGCCCTTGGTGGAGGGGTCCGAAATCAACCCTATCTCTTGTTTCCCCACACATACGGACTCTAAAAATAGCCTATACTTATGTATTTCGAAATTACATGGGCCTGGCCCAATAATAAGGTGACGCAGCACCTAAAATAGCCTCGGGACGAAATTGATGAAGTGACATCTTGTATATTTCGTCCAAGGCTTCATGCACCCATTATGGTGGCTTCAAAGTCCTGAAATCATCACTTGTAACTCCGTTCTTGTTCCCCTTGCGCATGCCATCATCTCCATGCTTGTTCTTGCTCCAATGTTCATCCTTCTCCAAGCTAGGCCCTTCATTTGTAAGCAAAACAAATGTATCCAATTTAGGCAGCATCATATTCTCATGAACATTAGAATCATTACCAAGAAACGAAAGTACCTGGTAATTTAGTTGGCGTGCGCGAGCTCTAGTAATTGGTCCAGTATGTATAGCAGCAGGGCCTGTGGGTGTAACAATGGTATTGATGTCCTCATCACGAGAGAATGCAAATCTCCGCGTGTGATGATTGCTACCGCAGATGGTGGATATGAGTCCGCTAGTGACTATGACGAGGAGACTTTGGCTCTTATTACACGTGAAGAACATGGTGGAGATGATTCTGATCATGAGACGCAATACATGGCTCCTGAAGACGCTGACAGGTATGAATGTTTAGTTGCTCAACGTGTTTTGAGTGTGCAGGTCACACAAGCTGAGCAAAATCAGAGGCACAATTTGTTCCATACCAAGGGAGTTGTGAAGGAACGTTCTGTGCGCGTCATCATAGACGGAGGGAGCTGCAACAACTTGGCTAGCATGGACATGGTGGAGAAGCTTTCTCTCACCACAAGACCACATCCACATCCTTACTACATCCAATGGTTCAACAACAGCGGCAAGGTTAAGGTAACACGTACTGTCGTGTGCATTTTAGTATCTCTACATATGCTGATTATGTTGATTGTGATGTGGTACCTATGCAAGCATGTTCCTTATTACTTGGTAGACCATGGCAATTTGATAAAAACTCTGTACACCATGGTAGAAACAATCACTATACTCTTGTTCATAAGGATAAAAATATTACCTTGCTTCCTATGACTCCTGATTCCATTTTGAAAGATGATATTAATAGAGCTAATAAAGCAAAACAGGAGAAGAATAAGAGTGAAAATCAGATTGTGGCAAAAGAATTTGAGTAACAAATGAAGCCTAATAATAAACCATCTAGTGTTGCTTCTGAAATTAAATTGAAAAGTGCATGTTTATTTGCCACCAAATCTGATATTGATGAGCTAGATTTCAGCAAATCTGTTTGCTATGCTTTTGTGTGCAAAGAGGCATTATTTTCATTCGAGGACGTGCCTTCCTCTTTGCCTCCTGCTGTCACTAACATTTTGCAGGAGTTCGCTGACGTCTTTCCACAAGACGTGCCACCGGGATTACCGCCTATTCGAGGGATTGAGCATCAGATTGACTTAATTCTCGGTGCTTCACTGCCAAACCGTGCACCATACCGTACCATTCCAGAGGAGACGAAGGAGATTATGCGTCAAGTACAAGAGCTTCTCGACAAAGGTTATATACGCGAATCCCTTAGTCCTTGTGTTGTTCCTATTATTCTAGTGCCGAAAAAGGATGGTACATCACGTATGTGTGTTGATTGTAGAGGCATCAATAATATTACTATTCGTTATCGTCATCCTATTCCTAGGCTAGATGATATGCTTGATGAATTGAGTGGCTCTACAATATTCTCCAAAGTTGATTTGCGTAGTGGATACCATCAAATTCGTATGAAATTGGGAGATGAATGGAAAACAACATTTAAAACTAAGTTTGGATTATATGAGTGGTTAGTCATGCCTTTTGGGTTAACTAATGCACCTAGTACTTTCATGAGATTAATGAACGAAGTTTTACGTGCTTCTATTGGACGATTTGTGGTAGTTTACTTTGATGACATATTGATTTATAGCAGATCTTTGGAAGAACATTTGGAACATTTACGTGCCGTTTTTATTGCTCTACGTGATGCACGTTTGTTTGGTAACCTTGGGAAGTGCACCTTTTGCACCGACCGAGTATCTTTTCTTGGCTATGTTGTTACTCCACAGGGAATTGAAGTTGATAAAGCCAAGATTGAAGCTATTGAGAGTTGGCCGCAGCCCAAAACGGTCACACAAGTGAGGAGTTTTCTTGGCCTCGCTGGATTCTATAGGCGTTTTGTGAGAGATTTCAGCACCATTGCTGCACCTCTCAATGAGCTTACAAAGAAAGATGTGCCTTTTCTTTGGGGTACCGCACAGGAAGAAGCCTTCACGGTATTGAAAGATAAGTTGACACATGCTCCTTTACTCCAACTTCCTGATTTTAATAAGACTTTTGAGCTTGAATGTGATGCTAGTGGAATTGGATTAGGAGGTGTGTTCTTACAAGATGGCAAACCTGTTGCATACTTTTCTGAAAAATTGAGTGGGCCTAGTCTGAATTATTCTACTGATAGAGGCAAAGGTGTCCCGTCTTTCGATGAGATGGTGGATTTCGCTTTGGTGGAAGTCGACTTTGACGATCCGACTACGAACGTGCGAGGACGTCGCGCCTTAGCAATCGCTAAACCAACTCCGAGAGGTTATTGACCACGCCGGAGCACGATCAACCTGACCACGAGGGTCTGTTTCCTGCGAGCAAACGAAGAACAAGCAAGAAACTAAGATTGCAATCTGGATATTGCGAATATAAGATGAAAGCTTTATTGATCAAGGTGGGGTTCTGTGACGCCTTTGTCTGGTCGTTGAACACAAACGAAGTACGCGAAGTTGCAGCTATGGCGAACTTTTAATCTAAACAAAACCCAAAGTCTAAACGATGCCCTAAGGGCTGTATATATGGAGGAAGAGGGGGGAATTTCGTGGCCCTTGGTGGAGGAGTCCGAAATCAACCCTATCTCTTGTTTCCCCACACATACGGACTCTAAAAATAGCCTATACTTATGTATTTCGAAATTACATGGGCCTGGACCAATAATAAGGTGACGCAGCACCTAAAATAGCCTCGGGACGAAATTTATGAAGTGGCATCTTGTATATTTCGTCCAAGGCTTCATGCACCCATTATGGTGGCTTCAAAGTCCTGAAATCATCACTTGTAACTCCGTTCTTGTTCCCCTTGCGCATGCCATCATCTCCATGCTTGTTCTTGCTCCAATGTTCATCCTTCTCCAAGCTAGGCCCTTCATTTGTAAGCAAAACAAATGTATCCAATTTAGGCAGCATCATATTCTCATGAACATTAGAATCATTACCAAGAAACGAAAGTACCTGGTAATTTAGTTGGCGTGCAGGAGCTCTAGTAATTGGTCCAGTATGTATAGCAGCAGGGGCTGTGGGTGTAACAATTGTATTGATGTCCTCATCAACGTTTGTTTGGTAACCTTGGGAAGTGCACCTTTTGCACCGACCGAGTATCTTTTCTTGGCTATGTTGTTACTCCACAGGGAATTGAAGTTGATAAAGCCAAGATTGAAGCTATTGAGAGTTGGCCGCAGCCCAAAACGGTCACACAAGTGAGGAGTTTTCTTGGCCTCGCTGGATTCTATAGGCGTTTTGTGAGAGATTTCAGCACCATTGCTGCACCTCTCAATGAGCTTACAAAGAAAGATGTGCCTTTTCTTTGGGGTACCGCACAGGAAGAAGCCTTCACGGTATTGAAAGATAAGTTGACACATGCTCCTTTACTCCAACTTCCTGATTTTAATAAGACTTTTGAGCTTGAATGTGATGCTAGTGGAATTGGATTAGGAGGTGTGTTATTACAAGATGGCAAACCGGTTGCATACTTTTCTGAAAAATTGAGTGGGCCTAGTCTGAATTATTCTACTTATGATAAAGAATTATATGCTCTTGTTCGGACTTTAGAAACATGGCAACATTATTTATGGCCCATAGAATTTGTTATACATTCTGATCATGAATCTTTGAAACATATTAAAAGTCAAGCTAAACTGAATCGTAGACATGCTAAATGGGTTGAATTCATTGAGACTTTCCCTTATGTCATTAAACACAAGAAGGGAAAAGAAAATGTTATTGCTGATGCATTGTCTCGTCGCTATACTATGCTTTCACAACTTGACTTCAAAATATTTGGTTTGGAGACCATCAAAGATCAATATGTGCATGATGCTGATTTTAAAGATGTAATGCAGAATTGTAAAGAAGGAAGAATGTGGAACAAGTTTGTCGTTAACGATGGATTTGTGTTTCGTGCTAACAAGCTATGCATTCCAGCTAGCTCCGTTCGTCTTTTGTTGTTGCAGGAGGCGCATGGTGGAGGATTAATGGGACACTTTGGCGTGAAGAAGACGGAGGACGTACTTGCTACACATTTCTTTTGGCCAAAGATGAGACGGGATGTTGAGCGTTTTATTGCTCGCTGCACTACATGTCAAAAAGCTAAGTCACGACTCAATCCTCATGGTTTATATATGCCTTTGCCTGTACCTAGTGTTCCTTGGGAGGATATATCTATGGACTTTCTTTTAGGTTTACCTCGAACAAAGAAGGGGAGGGATAGCATATTTGTTGTCGTGGATAGATTCTCGAAAATGGCACACTTTATACCATGTCATAAAAGCGATGATGCTGTTAATGTTGCTGATTTGTTCTTTCGTGAAATTATTCGCTTGCATGGTGTGCCAAATACTATTGTTTCAGATCGTGATACTAAATTTCTTAGACACTTTTGGAGATGTTTATTGGCTAAGTTGGGGACTAAACTGCTTTTTAGTACTACTTGTCACCCCCAAACTGATGGCCAAACTGAAGTAGTCAATAGAACATTGTCTACTATGCTTAGGGCTGTTTTGAAGAGTAATAAGAAAATGTGGGAGGAATGCTTGCCTCATATTGAATTTGCTTATAATTGTTCATTGCATTCTACTACTAAGATGTGCCCTTTTGAAGTTGTGTATGGTTTCCTACCTCGTGCACCTATTGATTTGTTGCCTCTTCCATCTTCGGAGAAGGTTAATTTTGATGCTAAACAACATGCTGAATTGGTTTTAAAAATGCATGAGTTAACTAAGGAAAACATTAAGCGTATGAATGCTAAATATAAACTTGCTGGAGATAAGGGTAGAAAACATGTTGTGTTTGCACCTGGAGATCTTGTTTGGTTACATTTGCGTAAAGATAGATTTCCTGATTTGCGCAAATCTAAGCTAATGCCACGTGCTGATGGTCCCTTTAAGGTGTTAGAGAAAATAAATGATAATGCATACAAACTTGAGCTGCCTGCAGATTTTTGGGTTAGTCCCACTTTTAACATTGCAGATTTGAAGCCTTATTTGGGTGAGGAAGATGAGCTTCCGTCGAGGACGACTTCATTTCAAGAAGGGGAGGATGATGAGGACATCAATACCATTGTTACACCCACAACCCCTGCTGCTATACATACTGGACCAATTACTAGAGCTCGCGCACGCCAACTAAATTACCAGGTACTTTCGTTTCTTGGTAATGATTCTAATGTTCATGAGAATATGATGCTGCCTAAATTGGATACATTTGTTTTGCTTACAAATGAAGGGCCTAGCTTGGAGAAGGATAAACATTGGAGCAAGAGAAAGCATGGAGATGATGGCATGCGCAAGGGGAACAAGAACGGAGTTACGAGTGATGATTTCGGGTCTTTGAAGCCACCATAACGAGTGCATGAAGCCTTGGACGAAATATACAAGATGCCACTTCATAAATTTCGTCCAGAGGCTATTATAGGTGTTGCGTCACCTTTTTATTGGGCCAGGCCCATGTAATTTCGAAATACATTAGTATAGGCTATTTTTAGAGTCCGTATGTGTGGGGAAACAAGAGATAGGGTTGATTTCGGACCCCTCCACCAAGGGCCACGAAATTCCCCCTCTCTTCCTCCATATATACAGCCCTTAGGGCACCGTTTAGACTTTGGGATTTGTTTAGTTAAAAGTTAGCCATTGCAACTTCGTGTACTTCGTTTGTGTCCAACGACCAGACCAAGACCGCTTCCGGATCCCCACCATTATCAATACCTCATATATATTTGCAATATTCAGATTGCTTTATCATATTCTTACTCGTTCTTCGATTGCTTGCAGGAATAGACCTTCGTGGTCAGGCTGACCGTGCTTCCGGCATCGTCAGTAACCTCAGGAGATTGGTTTAGCGATTGCTAAGGCGCAACGTCGTGCACGTTTGTAGTCGGATCATCAAAGTCGTCTCCACCAAATCGATAGTTATCATCTCATGAAAGATCGGGACACCCTCGCCTCTATCACGATGGGTCACAGCAAGGAGAAATCCAAGAGGGAAAGAAACGAGCACAGGGGCTCAAGAGGTGACGCCAGCTAGCATGTCTTCAGATGCATATGTAGGTGTTTGTTGCCTCCTAAGGTTCACATGTGTGGAGCTGGACTCGGAGCTTTTGCACAACATGATCAATCACTAAGATGATTGTGATGACCAAAAATTAACTTAAGAGGAGGAGTTTAGAGGGTACTTGCTGTAGAAAATGCCATAGTGGCCAGATTAAGAGATGATGAAGGTGTACTCACATACTTGATTGTCATGAGCTGAAATTTGGAGGAGGTGGGTTATTTGATCATATGAAGCTCCTGTAAATGTTTCGTGCCATTTGGAAATACCAAAGTGGCACTTGCTTCACAAAGCTTCATTCTAGACAGAAACTTGGAAAAATTGCACATGGTAATTGGCTAGATGAAAATGGGCCAAAACTTGGTGGAGGGAGTTTATATGGATAGGAGAATGCCCTGGTAAATTTTCAGCTTAACTGAAGCAATAGAAAATATAGTTGCTTCACAATCTAAAAATATGACCAGAATCCAAGATTTGGAGCTCGGCTCGCATAGATGAGTTACATGAGCTCATATTTTGTGGAGAGTCATGATGTCGGTGCAACAAATCCTGGGTCTATTGCCCAGACTGTGCATAGGTATGAGATCAAGATTGAAGTACCAGCTTAAGTCAGAGATTGAAGAACCAAGAGATTTGAAGAACCAACATGTAGCTCAGAGGGACCAAAATCGAACCCGAGGAGCAAGATATCGGCAAGAGAAGGGCCTCCCTTGCCGGGCAGGCGAGCCCGGCAAGGGGCGAGGCCACCACCAGAAGCAAGCAACCAAGGCTCCCCGGCAGAGCCTGCCGGGGCTCGCGGGGGCGGAAGCACACCACCAACCACTAAAGCATGACCCACGTCGTCAAGTAGTGCGGTGTCAAGCCGCAAGATGGTTAAGTGGCAACCATTCGCCACATGGCAGCCATTTCCTATGGAAGAAACCCGTAGATGACACCCATCCTGCGATGTGTCAAGAGAACAGGTGCGAAGCTGACAAGATAGCCCGGCAGGCCTTGCGGTCTAGTGATCTGACACTAAGCGGTGCATTTAATGCACCCTATCAGCCCACAAAGTTAGGTATGATAGCACTGTTTGCTATCATATCAATGGATAATGACCACTTTGCCGTTGTGGTGACCCCTTAATCTATAAAAGGAGGCATATGGCACTCGTAGGAGGGGTTACAAGGTTGGAAAGTTGATGAACCTAAGCCACCACACGCGCGTAGTCACCACGGCCCCGAGGCAAACCCTACCGGGCAAGTGTACTACGCACTACCACGTTCATTCCACTATCAATCCACCAAAGCAGGAGTAGGGTCTTACGCCTCGCGGCAGCCCGAATTTCGGTAAATCATTTGTGTGCTTTCTGCCGTGCTGCCATACGCTGGTCTACTCTTTGTACAACGCGATGCCCCCCTGCCGAACCAGTAAGGGTCTGCCCGGCCCCATTGGTGGTCGTGGATATCCTGCGACATGTTTGGCGCGCCGGGTAGGGGGATCGCTTGCGCCAACCTAAAAGCATACACAACACGTCATCTTCATCGCCATCTTCATGTTCGACGACGCCATCGACCATGGCGCCTAAGAATAAGAAGTCCGGCCCTTCGGCCCATCTGTCCACCTCGAAGCCTCCGCCGCCCGTGGCCTCTAGTGCCTCGGGGGATGTAGAGACGAGCAAGGACGCGAATGCTGCTAGGGGCGTGGTTAGAGCAGGTGGCGCCATCCCCGCTCGGCCAACACAGGGGCTGAAGACGTCGGAAAAGAACAACATCAACAACGTCTCGACGGTCAGGCTTTGCAAGGTGCGGGTAAGGGGGTCACTTCGTCTGCGCCCCCTCCTCTCACCGATGAGCACAGCCGCAACAACGACGCTCGGCCCGGGGCGAGCCATCGCCCTCCGGTCACCCCCACCATGGGAGCGACCGTGGCGCATGCGTCTCCTCCCGGACGAGCCAACCGGTCTACTGCGCTCAATGGAGCCACTGATCTTTGAGCACCACCGCCTCGCGACCCCATTGCCCCGGTGGTCATCCCACAATAGCGTGGGCGCGACTCCACCGCCACCACCACCGCTGGCACCATCAGGAGCAAGGCGACGGTGCGGTCGATGTCATTGACATCCATGCCAAGCACAACCATGAAGGCTATGGCTCGAGCTCAGTTGCCGCTGAGGTTTCTACTGGCTGCCGAGTAGATGGATGAAGGGCGTGCCACTATCCAGAGCCTGCTTGGTTTCGCCGAGGCTGGGGGCTCACGGCGGGCTGACCCTCCATGACCTCCCCAAGCAATAGCAACCGCCCGTACTGTTGGCCGAACGGAGGGGGCCGTCCCTACCGTGCAGTCCCCACCATGGCAGCCAACGCGGGCGCAGCTGAATCAAGACCCCGAGGACGTCTCGATGGCCTCTTTTGACCCTCGAGCACGTCCAGGACAACATCGAGCCCCGGAGGATAGGCGGCAGGGAGACGCACGCGTCGTCATGGATCAGCGCCACGACGACCTCCGCCAGACCGACGGGTGCGACGGCCTCAACGTCGATGAGCCTGTGCTCGGTGTTGGCGGGTGCCTGCCTCTCAAGGTCGGCTGCCCTGCCTTTACACGAAAGCTGCGGCAAGTTCGTTGGCCATCCGTTCGCACGTTCAAGCCAGAGATACCTGAGAAATACGATGGGAGGCTGATCCCGGCAGAGTTCCTGAGCATCTACACCATCGCTGTTCAGGCTGCCAGGGGAAGAGATGAGAAGGTGTTCGCCAACTACTTCCCTTTGGCCCTGAAGTCCAATGTGAGGTCTTGGCTGATGCACTTGCCGGAGAACTCCATTTCGTCATGGGCAGATCTGTGCCACGAGTTCATCGGTGCCTTCACCGGTGGCCACCAGGAGCCCGGCAGGCCCAACGACTTGCAGCTTCTCTAGCAGAAGGAAGGAGAACCCTCCATAAGTATTTTCAGAGATTCAGTAAAGTTCATAGAAATATTCCAAATATCCATCCGGCAGCCGTTATAACAGCCTTCCAGTCTAATGTGCACAACCGTCGCATTCGTTCTAAGATGAATGTGTGGTTGCTGAAGACTCTGAAGGAGCTATACGCACTGGTGGATAAGTGTGCTCGGATGGAGGAAGGAAGGAAGTTGCCTGGAGAAGAAGATTGCATTAATGTTGATTCAGAGGATGAAGATGAATCAACTAGTCAGAAGAAGGGCAAGAAGCGCAGTAAGAAGCCAAGAGATAAGGCAGTGATGACCGTAGAAGGTTTGGGCACACCTAGTACTGGCAAGAAGGCCAAGGCTGATGATGTAGGGTGGAACCCTATGTGGCCGATGTTTCACGAAAGGAGCGGATCCCGTGAAGAACATGAGGGGAATCACGAGGGGAAACACAAGAGAAACACTAAAACCAACAAGATATGGTCACACATATGCTAGATCCTCGAAACACGAAGAGATACACGATCCAAATCCAACAAACAAAGGGTAGCCGGTTCTTTTCCATGAGGAGGTCTTGAATCCACAAGGGGATCTTCCCGTAAAGGGGTCTTGAATCCAAGGTGGATCTTCTCCAAAGAGGGGCGGCGGTCTCTCTCAAGGAGTAGATCCGATATGGATGAGCGAAGCTCTATCTCACAAATGAGGTAACACAACTCTAACCCTAACTAGGAGGAGGTGGGGGAGTATATATAGTGCTAGCCCACGAAGGGGTAAGTGAGAGGGGGGATACATGGGCCCTTGGCCCGATCTCTGCGCACAGGCAGGCGCTGGATGTCCGGGCTGGGGGCCGGATGTCCGGTGGCTCACGAAGAGCCAGAAGTCCGGGCCTCTGGCCGGATGTCCGGGCTGAACTTGGACGGCTTCGCTTGCATTCTATGATGAGGGGGCGGATTTCTGGGCGAAGGGGCCGGATGTCCGGGGCTTCGGGAGGAGCCGGATGTCCGGGGTGATGTCCGGATGTCCGGGCTGCGCTGGTCCTTTCCTGTGTTCTCATGATTGTCGATGCTCGATTTCTAGGGTAAGGGCCGGATGTCCGGGCTGGACCCGATGTCCAGGCTGGGGCCGGATGTCCGGTCGCTGTAGCAGCTGGTTCTTCTTCCTTCTCCTTCCTTCGCTTCCGCGCACGCTTGGCCTTGGTCCTTGGGCTCTCCATGGTCTCCTCGGGAGTACCTGACTATGCACAAGGTCCGCGCTTGAAGTAGCATCCATCTCTTACATGCGGAAAGGGAAGATTCATAAAGGAGAGAGTTCACCTTAGGTCCAATGGCGCATGCTCGTGTGTATATGGGGATGATCGTAGGATGCTCCACATCATCTCCCCTTCCTTGGGGAAGATCCAACCTCGGATTGAAAACCTCATCACCATGGAAACGGTTGTCGTGGACGGACTTGTAGTTGGACGAAGTGGAAGACATGGCGCAATCCAAGTACTCCAAGGTGTCTCCGGAGTGGTACACATGCAAAAAGAGCAAACACAAATGACACTCGGAAATACAATGGTTAGCGCACACAAAGTGTCCATCATGTAAGAATGAGTCCGTGCGACAAGATTTAGCATGACAAGGTGCATGAAGCTTATCCAAAAGATATGGAATGGTATGCAGAGCATTCATGGGAGCAAAAACATTCATTATGCACACAAATGTGTTGTGAATATGATCAATGCAACCACGGTGCAAAATGATGTCATAGTGAGACGGTTTATCAATAGCATGAATATGGTAATGGATGCTCAATGTGATGTGATCATGCAATTGATGGTAGGCAATAAGATCATGATGTATGAATATGCCATCAAGGTATATCACAACAAATTTGCTAAGGAAATGCACAAGCTCATATATCATGGATGACATAGAAAGACAAGATGCAACAAGGTAATCATAATATGAGTCAATCCATGCATAAGATGCAATTTTGTCATGTGTATGATATGTCCACCGAGCATGACATGTGTGAGCACAATCAACAAATATGGAGGTGTTGGTGTACCAATGCTCAATGTTGTGGCATGAGTGGAGGTTCGAAGGTGCATCCAATAAGTCCGAGCGCTCCTCAACTTGAAGGTCCATCGAGCCAATCTCCAATGTCGCTCCTCCGTTCGTGAGATGTATCATGTAGACAACAAGAAGGAGACAACAATGAAAGTGATGAGGACATCAATACAATTGTTACACCCATAGCCCCTGCTGCTATACATACTGGACCAATTACTAGAGCTCGTGCACGCCAACTAAATTATCAGGTACTTTCGTTTCTTGGTAATGATTCTAATGTTCATGAGAATATGATGCTGCCTAAATTGGATACATTTGTTTTGCTTACAAATGAAGGGCCTAGCTTGGAGAAGGATGAACATTGGAGCAAGAACAAGCATGGAGATGATGGCATGCGCAAGGGGAACAAGAACGGAGTTACAAGTGATGATTTCAGGACTTTGAAGCCACCATAATGTGTGCATGAAGCCTTGGACGAAATATACAAGATGCCACTTCATAAATTTCGTCCCGAGGCTATTTTAGGTGCTGCGTCACCTTATTATTGGGCCAGGCCCATGTAATTTCGAAATACATAAGTATAGGCTATTTTTAGAGTCCGTATGTGTGGGGAAACAAGAGATAGGGTTGATTTCGGACCCCTCCACCAAGGGCCACGAAATCCACCCCCTCTTCCTCCATATATACAGCCCTTAGGGCATCGTTTAGACCTGGGGTTTTGTTTAGATTAAAAGTTCGCCATAGCTGCAACTTCGCGTACTTCGTTTGTGCTCAACGACCAGACAAAGGCGTCACAGAACCCCACCTTGATCAATAAAGCTTTCATCTTATATTCGCAATATCCAGATTGCAATCTCAGTTTCTTGCTTGTTCTTCGTTTGCTCGCAGGAAACAGACCCTCGTGGTCAGGTTGATCGTGCTCCGGCGTGGTCAATAACCTCTCGGAGTTGGTTTAGCGATTGCTAAGGCGCGACGTCCTCGCACGTTCGTAGTCGGATCGTCAAAGTCGACTTCCTCCAAAGCGAAATCCATCATCTCATCGAAAGACGGGACACCTTTGCCTCTATCAAGTGGTATCAGATTTCCAGGTTGCTCGGTGAGATTTTACAGTTTTTCGTAGTTTAGATCGAGTCTGTTCTTCATACCTATAGTCCACGAAAAAGCCAAAAAAAAAATTAGGGTTAGTTCATCCCATCCGAACCAATCTGAGCCTTGCATAATCTTTTCTGTATTTGCTTTGTTGAATTTGCGGTTGCATCGTCGTGTTCAGTTGCTGGTCTTAGTGTCTAGTCTTTTAGAGTTTCGAGTTCTGTTCACAAGTTGTCACGCCGTCGCCGCACCATCATCATCGCCCCTGCCATCTACCACCACCGCTCCGAATCCGTATCCATATACCACCACCAATCCGTGTCCATATACCACCACCGATCCATATCCATATACTACCACCGCTGCCATATACCACCACCATATATCCACCACCAATCCGAGTTCCTTGCTTATTAGGTTTGTTTTCGGGATCAATCTAGATTCCGATTCGTGTTTCCTTGCCGGAGTCGGGTAGCCACGCTCCGTTTAGGCCCAAAATTTTTCGAAAACGCATTTTTCGAAAAAATTTCTGGCTATCCTATTTTTAGGTGTTTCTGAGTGTTTTGAGACAGGTGCCATTATAGGAAGTTTTTTTTGACCCGTTTCCAGTTTTTGGGTCCGGGCAGTCGAAAAAAAAAATTGGTCGAAAAAATTTCGTGCCTATCCTGTCAGTTTGAGCTAGGAAGAGTTTTGAGACACTCGCCATTATAGTGATTTTTCGCAAAAAAAAAAGGCAGCGCAAAAAAAGAAAAAGAGCGCCAAAAAAAAAGAGCGAAAATAAAAATTTCAGAGTGTGCTTTTCCCTTGTTTACGTGCCGCGCCGTGATTTTGTTAGTGTTCTAGGCTCGCGTCTCTAGCACAGTCTAGCCTAGGACCAGCACAGTACCGTCGTTGAGCGTTTATTCAACTTTGCATCTCTGAATTGATTATTGCTGACCCTTTTTGCTACCATATTATAAGCCTTCCCAGCTCCACATTCATCTACGTCGTGCGTTTGACTCTCCCTGGTAATCGCTCTATCCAAGCTTTGAGAGTTTTTGACTACAACGGTTGCCGATCACCGCCTGCTGCTGGGTAAGAACTGGTAAGAATTTGAGATTTGCTTGACGGATTTGTGACACCCACCACCACCACTTGTTCGTAGTCTGTAGGATCATATTCTTGTGTGTTTCTATTGCTGCTAACCATGCCAGGATCACAAGCCGACGAGATTGACTGGGAGAATTTATCGAACAAGGAGCTTCATGATAAGTTTCAGCAAATGATGACTGAACAGGTGCAAGATGTGCTGAACAATTTTGAAGAGGCCATGGAGAAGATCACTGGCCTTGAGAAGACGTTCGAAACAAAGCTCGATAACAAGTTTAATGAATTGCTCGCGCGTCTTCCACCACCACCACCCGCTGCACCTAACGCACCTCTCCAACAACAACAACTTGGCTAGCATGGAGATGGTCGAGAAGCTTTCTCTCACCACAAGACCACATCCACATCCTTACTACATCCAATGGTTCAACAACAGCGGCAAGGTTAAGGTAACACGTACTGTTCGTGTGCATTTTAGTATCTCTACATATGCTGATTATGTTGATTGTGATGTGGTACCTATGCAAGCATGTTCCTTATTACTTGGTAGACCATGGCAATTTGATAAAAATTCTGTACACCATGGTAGAAACAATCACTATACTCTTGTTCATAAGGATAAAAATATTACTTTGCTTCCTATGACTCCTGATTCCATTTTGAAAGATGATATTAATAGAGCTAATAAAGCAAAACAGGAGACGAATAAGAGTGAAAATCAGATTGTGGCAAAAGAATTTGAGCAACAAATGAAGCCTAATAATAAACCATCTAGTGTTGCTTCCGAAATTAAATTGAAAAGTGCATGTTTATTTGCCACCAAATCTGATATTGATGAGCTAGATTTCAGCAAATCTGTTTGCTATGCTTTTGTGTGCAAAGAGGCATTATTTTCATTCGAGGACGTGCCTTCCTCTTTGCCTCCTGCTGTCACTAACATTTGCAGGAGTTCGCTGACGTCTTTCCACAAGACGTGCCACCGGGATTACCGCCTATTCGAGGGATTGAGCATCAAATTGACTTAATTCCCGGTGCTTCACTGCCAAACCGTGCACCATACCGTACCAATCCAGAGGAGACGAAGGAGATTATGCATCAAGTACAAGAGCTTCTCGACAAAGGTTATATACGCGAATCCCTTAGTCCTTGTGCTGTTCCTATTATTCTAGTGCCGAAAAAGGATGGTACATCACGTATGTGTGTTGATTGTAGAGGCATTAATAATATTACTATTCGTTATCGTCATCCTATTCCTAGGCTAGATGATATGCTTGATGAATTGAGTGGCTCTACAATATTCTCCAAAGTTGATTTGCGTAGTGGATACCATCAAATTCGTATGAAATTGGGAGATGAATGGAAAACATCATTTAAAACTAAGTTTGGATTATATGAGTGGTTAGTCATGCCTTTTGGGTTAACTAATGCGCCTAGTACTTTCATGAGACTAATGAACGAAGTTTTACGTGCTTTCATTGGACGATTTGTGGTAGTCTATTTTGATGATATACTGATTTATAGCAGATCTTTGGAAGAACATTTGGAACATTTACGTGCTGTTTTTATTGCTCTACGTGATGCACGTTTGTTTGGTAACCTTGGGAAGTGCACCTTTTGCACCGACCGAGTATCTTTTCTTGGCTATGTTGTTACTCCACAGGGAATGGAAGTTGACAAAGCCAAGATTGAAGCTATTGAGAGTTGGCCGCAGCCCAAAACGGTCACACAAGTGAGGAGTTTTCTTGGCCTCGCTGGATTCTATAGGCGTTTTGTGAGAGATTTCAGCACCATTGCTGCACCTCTCAACGAGCTTACAAAGAAGGATGTGCCTTTTGTTTGGGGTACCGCACAGGAAGAAGCCTTCACGGTATTGAAAGATAAGTTGACACATGCTCCTTTACTCCAACTTCCTGATTTTAATAAGACTTTTGAGCTTGAATGTGATGCTAGTGGAATTGGATTAGGAGGTGTGTTATTACAAGATGGCAAACCTGTTGCATACTTTTCTGAAAAATTGAGTGGGCCTAGTCTGAATTATTCTACTTATGATAAAGAATTATATGCTCTTGTTCAGACTTTAGAAACATGGCAACATTATTTATGGCCCAAAGAATTTGTTATACATTCTGATCATGAATCTTTGAAACATATTAAAAGTCAAGCTAAACTGAATCGTAGACATGCTAAATGGGTTGAATTCATTGGGACTTTCCCTTATGTCATTAAACACAAGAAGGGAAAAGAAAATGTTATTGCTGATGCATTGTCTCGTCGCTATACTATGCTTTCACAACTTGACTTCAAAATATTTGGTTTGGAGACCATCAAAGATCAATATGTGCATGATGCTGATTTTAAAGATGTAATGCAGAATTGTAAAGAAGGAAGAATGTGGAACAAGTTTGTCGTTAACGATGGATTTGTGTTTCGTGCTAACAAGCTATGCATTCCAGCTAGCTCCGTTCGTCTTTTGTTGTTGCAGGAAGCGCATGGAGGAGGATTAATGGGACATTTTGGCGTGAAGAAGACGGAGGACGTACTTGCTACACATTTCTTTTGGCCAAAGATGAGACGGGATGTTGAGCGTTTTATTGCTCGATGCACTACATGTCAAAAAGCTCGTGCACGCCAACTACTAGACCAATTGTTACACCCACAGCCCCTGCTGCTATACATACTGGACCAATTACTAGAGCTCGTGCACGCCAACTAAATTACCAGGTACTTTCGTTTCTTGGTAATGATTCTAATGTTCATGAGAATATGATGCTGCCTAAATTGGATACATTTGTTTTGCTTACAAATGAAGGGCCTAGCTTGGAGAAGGATGAACATTGGAGCAAGAACAAGCATGGAGATGATGGCATGCACAAGGGGAACAAGAACGGAGTTACAAGTGATGATTTCAGGACTTTGAAGCCACCATAATGGGTGCATGAAGCCTTGGACGAAATATACAAGATGCCACTTCCTAAATTTCGTCCCGAGGCTATTTTAGGTGCTGCGTCACCTTATTATTGGGCCAGGCCCATGTAATTTCGAAATACATAAGTATAGGCTATTTTTAGAGTCCGTATGTGTGGGGAAACAAGAGATAGGGTTGATTTCGGAGCCCTCCACCAAGGGCCACGAAATTCCCCCCTCTTCCTCCATATATACAGCCCTTAGGGCATCGTTTAGACTTTGGGTTTTGTTTAGATTAAAAGTTCGCCATAGCTGCAACTTCGCGTACTTCGTTTGTGTTCAACGACCAGACAAAGGCGTCACAGAACCCCACCTTGATCAATAAAGCTTCCATCTTATATTCGCAATATCCAGATTGCAATCTTAGTTTCTTGCTTGTTCTTCGTTTGCTCGCAGGAAACAGACCCTCGTGGTCAGGTTGATCGTGCTCCGGCGTGGTCAATAACCTCTCGGAGTTGGTTTAGCGATTGCTAAGGCGCGACGTCCTCGCACGTTCGTAGTCGGATCGTCAAAGTCGACTTCCACCAAAGCGAAATCCACCATCTCATCGAAAGACGGGACACCTCGCCTCTATCAAGTGGTATCAGATTTCCAGGTTGCTCGGTGAGATTTTACAGTTTTTCGTAGTTTAGATCGAGTCTGTTCTTCATACCTACAGTCCACGAAAAAGCCACAAAAAAAATTAGGGTTAGTTCATCATATCCGAACCAATCTGAGCCTTTGCATAATCTTTTTAGGGTTTTGCTTTGTTGAATTTGCGGTTGCATCGTCGTGTCTAGTTGCTGGTCTTAGAGTCTAGTCTTTTAGAGTTTCGAGTTCTGGTCATAAGTTGTCACGCCGCCGCCGCACCATCATCATCACCCCTGCCATCTACCACCACCGCTTATCCGCCACCGCTTCGAATCCGTATCCATATACCACCACAGCTGTCATATACCACCACCGCTGCCATCTACCACCATATATCCACCACCAATCCGAGTTCTTGTCATATTAGGTTTGTTTTCGAGATCCATCTAGATTCCGATTCGTGTTTCCTTGCCGGAGTAGGTTTCGAAAAAAAAAACAGCGTTTAGGCCCAAAATTTTTCGAAAACGCATTTTTCGAAAAAATTTCTGGCTATCCTATTTTTAGGTGTTTCTGAGTGTTTTGAGACAGGTGCCATTATAGGAAGTTTTTTTTGACCCGTTTCCAGTTTTTGGGTCCGGACAGTCAAAAAAAAAATTGGTCAAAAAAATTTTTCGTGCCCATCCTGTCAGTTTGAGCTAAGAAGAGTTTTGAGACACTCGCCATTATAGTGATTTTTCGCAAAAAAAAAAGAAAACAGCGCAAAAAAAAAAGAGCGCAAAAAAAAAAGAGCGAAAAAAAAAATTCCAGAGTGTGCTTTTCCCTTGTTTACGTGCCGCGCCGTGATTTTGTTAGTGTTCTAGGCTCGCGTCTCTAGCACAGTCTAGCCTAGGACCAGCACAGTACCGTCGTTGAGCGTTTATTCAACTTTGCATCTCTGAATTGATTATTGCTGACCCTTTTTGCTACCATATTATAAGCCTTCCCAGCTCCACATACATCTACGTCGTGCGTTTGACTCTCCCTGGTAATCGCTCTATCCAAGCTTTGAGAGTTTTTGACTACAACGGTTGCCGATCACCGCCTGCTGTTGGGTAAGAACTGGTACGAATTTGAGATTTGCTTGACGGATTTGTGACACCCACCACCACCACTTGTTCGTAGTCTGTAGGATCATATTCTTGTGTGTTTCTATTGCTGCTAACCATGCCAGGATCACAAGCCGACGAGATTGACTGGGAGAATTTATCGAACAAGGAGCTTCATGATAAGTTTCAGCAAATGATGACTGAACAGGTGCAAGATGTGCTGAACAATTTTGAAGAGGCCATGGAGAAGATCACTGGCTTTGAGAAGACGTTCGAAACAAAGCTCGATAACAAGTTTAATGAATTGCCCGCGCGTCTTCCACCACCACCACCCGCTGCAGCTAACGCACCTCTCCAACAACAACAACAACAACGACTACCTCCACGTCGCGAAGCAGACCTCCGCCGAGCAAGCCGTGTTCCTCTTGCGTTTGGCCAAACTGTTGGTGCTGCTGTTGATACTTCTGTGGCTCCTGCTGCTGATGCGGAGGAGGATGATTATGTGGGAGACTATGAGGATGAGGTTGATCAAAATCAACACTACGTGCAGCCACCTGTACCACCACCAGCAGGTCACCTCAGGTATATATTCGTAATGGTAGGCCTGCACCACCACCTCAGGTACGAGATGATGTCCATATTCCTAAACTGAAATTGAATATTCCACCATTTGAGGGTAGATATGTTCCTGATATATATCTTACTTGGGAGTTAGAAACTGAACAACGATTTACATGTTTACAATATCCTGAGGAGAGACGAGTTGCTGCTGCTGTTTGTGCTTTCACTAGTTTTGCATGTGTATGGTGGTCTGAACATTGTAGATTGTATCCTATTCCAACTACTTGGGCTGCTTTGAAAACTGCTATGCGTACGCGTTGGGTTCCACCATATTATCAACGTGAATTGCTTCAAAAATTGCAGCGTTTAAGACAAGGAAAAAATTCTGTAGAAGAATATTATCAGGAATTACAAACTGGCATGATTAGATGTGGTATTGTTGAGGAGAATGAAGCTATGCTTGCACGTTTTCTGGGTGGATTAAATAGAGATGATGAGGACATGACTACCTTGGATATGACCAAAAATATTGCATATATGCATATTTGTCAGGTGATTTCTAGTGCAAACTATTCAATAATCTATTTATGTTATCCAGAACAAAAATACTTCACACACTTTTGTGTTTTGTCTAATTGCAGGTGTATGGGACATTTGTACAATCCACATATGAAGATAAGGAAGAAAGAGATGTTTATTTGCTGTCCAAAAAGTTCTCTCACGTCACTTTTGGCCCAAGAGAAGATAGAGTCCAAGTCTCTCACGTTCTGGATTCAGATTCGGACTGCACAGACACACCTGACTCAAAACGCACACAAGTTTTTCATACGGACTCCGAATTGGGTGATTCTTTTTTTGTTGGAAACTAGATTTCGTGCACTTTCCAACCCAATTGGAATCACCTTCAAATTCGTCCGGAGCGTTGAGTTGTGGACGAAACAATCTGATGCTGCAGCAGAATCTGAGTCAAACTACAAGTCCAAAGGTGTTACATCACCTCCACTTGGGCCCATTGGCCTTGTACGACCTAGATTTAGTTTTAGGCTGCCTTGGGACGTCCTCCCACCTCCTTGGCCGCCACCCCTTGCTCCTATATAAGTAGATCCATCTAGTAGCTTTTCCTTGGGATTTGTTTAGTTAAAAGTTAGCCATAGCAACTTCGTGTACTTCGTTTGTGTCCAACGACCAGACCAAGACCGCTTCCGGATCCCCACCATTATCAATACTTCATATATATTTTGATGAGGACATCAATACAATTGTTACACCCACAGCCCCTGCTGCTATACATACTGGACCAATTACTAGAGCTCGTGCACGCCAACTAAATTATCAGGTACTTTCGTTTCTTGGTAATGATTCTAATGTTCATGAGAATATGATGCTGCCTAAATTGGATATATTTGTTTTGCTTACAAATGAAGGGCCTAGCTTGGAGAAGGATGAACATTGGAGCAAGAACAAGCATGGAGATGATGGCATGCGCAAGGGGAACAAGAACGGAGTTACAAGTGATGATTTCAGGACTTTGAAGCCACCATAATGTGTGCATGAAGCCTTGGACGAAATATACAAGATGCCACTTCATAAATTTCGTCCCGAGGCTATTTTAGGTGCTGCGTCACCTTATTATTGGGCCAGGCCCATGTAATTTCGAAATACATAAGTATAGGCTATTTTTAGAGTCCGTATGTGTGGGGAAACAAGAGATAGGGTTGATTTCGGACCCCTCCACCAAGGGCCACGAAATCCACCCCCTCTTCCTCCATATATACAGCCCTTAGGGCATCGTTTAGACCTGGGGTTTTGTTTAGATTAAAAGTTCGCCATAGCTGCAACTTCGCGTACTTCGTTTGTGTTCAACGACCAGACAAAGGCGTCACAGAACCCCACCTTGATCAATAAAGCTTTCATCTTATATTCGCAATATCCAGATTGCAATCTCAGTTTCTTGCTTGTTCTTCGTTTGCTCGCAGGAAACAGACCCTCGTGGTCAGGTTGATCGTGCTCCGGCGTGGTCAATAACCTCTCGGAGTTGGTTTAGCGATTGCTAAGGCGCGACGTCCTCGCACGTTCGTAGTCGGATCGTCAAAGTCGACTTCCTCCAAAGCGAAATCCATCATCTCATCGAAAGACGGGACACCTTTGCCTCTATCAGAAAGAGGGACCCATCCAATATTCGTATTTGAGGATGGCTCAAAGGGAATGAGTTCACCTTTATGAGGATATCGAAAATGTTGGTGTTGTGCATCATGTATGCCTTTGCATGACCAATGTGTTTCATGACGGTGCCACCTTGTGAATCCTTCAAAATCAAAGAACATGACAAGCACTCGGAAAAACAAATGATGTTAGTGCAAATGCAACACCAATCATTCGAATGGTGAGATACCCAACAAGTGTTTACATCATTCTTATCATAAGAAAGGACAAGGTGTGGTATGGTATGAAAGCATATGATGAAACTACAACCAAAGAAAATAGGCTCAAGTAAACAAGCATGCATCACAAGTAAGGTATCAAAGTCTCCAAGATCAATAAGCATAGTATGGTTGCACTCACTACAAGTAGATATGAGAGAGGAAACTAATGGACACAAGAGACAATGATCAAGATATATCATGTGAGAGGCATGAACATATATGTCATCAGCCCAAGAAAGCGAGTAAGAATGGAACATGGGTGATGCGATAAAGCAAGCAATCATTGTGATCAAGTCAAGCAAGATAGTAGTGCAAAGATGCAACGTACTAGAAGGGATCATGACAAGCATGTCATGTGTGCAAATAGTGGGCATGAATAATTCACATGACATATCACAAGCATGAAAGCAAGATATGAGAAATGTATCATCATTGTATTGGCAAGAGGTCATATGTAAATAGCAATGGGACATCATGACTCTCCCAACACAACAAGCAACAATAGCATGAGACACATGGTAAACATGGCAATATCAACAAGGATCTCCACCAAGCATGCAACTACACATATGAGTAGTAAAATGGTGAATCATGGGTAGATGCAAGCAAGAGTCACAATTGCATGGCAAAATCATGTAAAGATGCATAACATGCAAAGTGAGCACGATAGAATGGGCATAATGTAGCAAGTGGTAAATGGCCCATAGCCGTGTGAGAGCCAAGTAGAAGAGATGCGCGTAGTCCTTACGCAAAGGGAATGGTGGTAAGGATAGTCCACTGGATCCCAAGTCATCATTGCTCGCAAGAGATCGTTTCGTCAACTCTTGGGATTGAGAGGTTGACGAGTATATGTGAGTACCTACACAAAACAAAGACAAAGGGATAATTGTGTGTGCGTGGTATATGCACACATCATCCATCATGATGCATATGTGCTTGTGTTGGTTAGCACAAAATATCCAATGCTCAAATAAACGAGATGCGTGATATAGAAACATGTCATCCATCATGAGAGGTTTGTTACTATGTATAGCATAATGGAGACTCAAGTTGTGTAATGCATCATGGGAAATATCTAGAGCATTGTTATGCGTGGAATGCATATGGTACAAGCAATTATGAGAATCATGCAAAGTATAGAATGCATCAAAATCTCCTAATATGGATGAGGAAACTATGGGGGTCTCCTCATGGGCATTAATGGAAACATCACTTGGAGAATATTGACAACATCCAAAACAAACATATTTGGAATAATGTGATCATGGCATGGTATAGTAGATGAATTGCGCACATCATGTAAAGGAAGCATGTCAATATCATCACATGAAAAACAAAAGCCAATGACCATCATCTCGTCATCTATGCCATAAGTGCAAATAGGATTTATTTTAATGGGGCATGCATAGTTACTATGTTGAGATTGAAATGATGCAATATGGGAGATCTCACTCATAGCATATGACAACTTTAAAGGATTGTCAAACATGATGTGACCGATAGAGTTTTCACAAGATATACTATGGAGCATAGCATCAGAACTAGGAAAATCAACATGCTCATCATCATATTCATCATAAATGGGTAAGTCAGGACATGAGTAATTCGCACTAGCATGAAGCATGGGAATAGGTGTGTCAACTTCATGCAAGCAATCATTCGTAAAATACTCCACTAGTGGGACAAGAGAAGCACCATCACCTATGTTACCTTTAGAGAATCGCTCATGTGTTGTAGGTGAGGTGTCGAAGATCCACTTGTTGTCATCTTCAGCTTGATGGAACCATGTGGGGGGGGGTGCATCATCGTGCACCATGGCCATCGTCATCGTTGTAGGTATGGACTCGTCGAGGGTAGGCATGTCATCATGTAGGAGACCTAGCACCAAAGAAGAAAAAACACTCGAAGTAGAGGTTAAGTCATTAGAAATCATAGTGGCCTCACATGCCGTGTCGACCACCTCACTCACTAAGTGTTGTGGCTCACTCACTCCCTCTCGGATGCTCTCACTCATATGGTAGGTGGAGTCACTCAAATGGCTCTCAACCTCACATAGGATGTGTGGCATGCTCTCAAGTGTGGGGCTAGTGGTGGTCACACTCATCCTCTCATAGGAAATGCACTTAATGTTACATATGGTGGAGTCACTCATGTCACTCATGTGGTGGTGGCTCTCCTCACATGGGAATTGGGGCATCTCAACATATGTGTGTGTTGGAGAGATGTTGGTGCAAATGTCTCCATGCTCAATCATGTCGTGGTCATAGCCGTGGATGAAGGCCGAAGATGGAACATCATCACTCTCCTCTAAGACCAAAGATAAGGTCTCATGTGGGGTCTCGTAGCTTGACTCGGAGAATGAGTCCTTTTGGGGCGTCGTCTTCATGTAGTTGAAGAGGTTCATGCTCGTCGCCGTGGTCGAAGGGGATGGCCCTTGCTCAACCTTCTTGTCGCCATCTTGTTGTTGGAGGCCCATATGATGTGGCACCTCGTAGATCGTCTCCATGACCGAAGGGAATTTCCCGTGCTCGGCCATCTTCCTTGAGGGGCTTCCGAAGATGGAAGTGTCGCCCTTGCTCGTAGGTGGTCGCCTCGTTGGTGAAGATGTCGATGTAGGCGAACTCATGGGAAGTAGGCAAAGATGTCGTACGTCCGAAGGCGAAGATGCCTTGAGAATAGTTGGCGAAGATGCCGAAGTGGTTGGTGCAGCCGTAGCTCCGTCTTGGTGGTGCTCGTCTCGCGGTCTTCTCTTATGCTCTTGAAGCTTGGACTTGGCGTGAAGTAGGGCTTGTTGGGACTTGTGCATTTGCGCTTGGCGAGCATCTTCATGATGATGGTGTCGTTGTTGTACTTGAGCTCGTCGTAGATGTCGTTCGTCGTCGCTGTGCACATGATGCTTGGAGGTGACTTTCCCTTCATGACCAGGTGGATCACGAACGTGATGGTGGTCGCCATGGAGATGTGGACGTGGACGACTTGCGCTTGCATCACTTGGGTGCTCCGAAGATGATTGATTTGCTCGCCTTCACCTTGAGGATGATGAAGGGGAAGAACGTTTGGCCAACAAAGTCCGAATCTCCTCCATCCTTGCATCTTGCTCCTCCTTGTGCGCGGAAAGCTTGTTGTCGATGTAGTCCCTTTTCCTTGCTTCGGAGTGACGAATGTCGATGGAGAGTTTCTCGATGCGCTCTCGCAATCTTGATTGTGCGCCTTGCACTACAAAAAAAGACACATCCGTGACATTTTGGGCCGAACGAATTTTTTCTCTGTCATACATATGACACTTCTATGACAATAATTGTGACAAAACCCGGTATCATCATAGATGTGGTGGGCTCGTACTTCTATGACAAAAAATCATGACAGAAAATGGGCTTTTCGTCCTACGTGGGCCGGAGACGCAGCTGCATGATATTCTTTGGGCCGTCCATGACGGAAAAACCGTGGTAGAAGCGAGGGGGAGGAAAATTTCGGGGAGTTCCCGGTTACGGTGGGAGGTCGTGGGCCGAGCGATGCGCGTTTCTCTCATACACGTACGCGCGTGTGTGCGAGGCGTTGGCTCTAACTGAACCCGAGTGAGGCGTTGGGCTCTAACTGAACCCAAGCGATTGCACTGCAGGCTACGCGTTACTGAACCCGAGCGATCGATCGATGGCTATTAACTGAACCCGATCGAGTGATTCCTTCGCTACTGCTGCTAACTGAAGCCGATCGATGCTGCCTCTGGGATGAACAGTGAGCATTGCGGGGGGTTTTGGATGAATAGTGAGCGGTGGCGTTGCCTCTGGATGAATAGGACCCCGTGGTGTGGAGGGCTGGATGAACAGTAGACGGCGGAGGGGTGCCCGTGGAGGGGTGGTTGAACAGGACCCCGTGGTGTGGAGGGTGGATGAACAGTAGACAGTGGAGGGGTGGTTGAATAGTAGCCGGTGGAGTAGCGCGTGGTGGAGGTTGGATGAACAGGAGCCGGTGGAGGCTGGAGGAGGTCGACGGTACCCCGTGGAAGCTGGAGGAGGTCGATGGTGGAGATGAACAGTATCCCGTGGAGTCCTGTTTTGCGGTACGCCACACCCCTCCCGATGAACAAGACCCCTGTTTCGACCGTAGGAGGTCCGTTTCGTCCGTTTTGTGGTACGCCACACCCCTCCCGATCAATAGGACCCCCGTTTCGACTGTAGGAGGTCCGTTTCCTCCGTTTTGCGGTACGCCACACCCCTCCCGATCAACAGGACCCCTGTTTCGACCGTAGGAGGTCTGTTTCCTCCATTGCGCGGTACGCTAGGCCTCGTTTCTATCGCCTGTTCCGTCCAAGCCCTCCCGATGAACACGACCACACATTCCGTTCCGACCCAGTGATGAGGACATCAATACCATTGTTACACCCACAGCCCCTACTGTTACATATACTGGACCAATTACTAGAGCTCGCGGACACCAATTAAATTACCAGGTACTTTCGTTACTAGAGCAAGAACACACATGGAGTTGATGGCATGCGCAAGGGGATCAAGAACGAAGTTACAAGTGATGATTTCAGGACTTTGAAGCCGCCATAAGGAGTGCATGAAGCCTTGGACGAAATATACAAGATGCCACTTCATAATATTCGTCCATAGGCTATTCTAGGTGCTGCGTCACCTTATTAATGGGCCAGACCCATGTAATTTCGAAATACTTAAGTATAGGCTATTTTTAGAGTCCTTATGTGTGGGGAAACAAGAGTTAGGGTTGGTTTCGGACCCCACCCTCAAGGGCCACGAAATTCACCCCTCTTCCTCCAAATATACAGCCCTTAGGGCGTCGTTTAGACTTTGGGTTTTGTTTAGATTAAAAGTTCGCCATAGCTGCAACTTCGCGTACTTCGTTTGTGTCCAACGACCAGACCAAGACGTCACAGAACCCCACCTTGATCAATAAAGCTTTCATCTTATATTCACAATATCTCGATTGCAATCTCAGTTTCTTGCTTGTTCTTCGTTTGCTCGCAGGAAACAGACCCTCGTGGTCAGGTTGATCGTGCTCCGGCGTGGTCAATAACCCTCGGAAGTTGGTTTAGCGATTGCTAAGGCGTGACGTCTCGCACGTTCGTAGTCGGATCGTCAAGGTCGACTCCCACAGAAAACAATAGCCACCATCTCATCAAAACATCGGGACACCCTAGCCTCTATCAAGTGGTAACAGATTTCCAGGTTGCTCGGTGAGATTTTACAGTTTTTCATAGATTAGATCGAGTTTGTTCTTCATACCTACAGTCCACGAAAAAGCCAAAAAAAATTAGGGTTAGTTCATCATATCCGAACCAATCTGAGCCTTTGCATAATCTTTTTAGGGTTTTTTCTTTATTGAATTTGCGGTTGCATCGTCGTGTCAAGTTGCTGGTCTTAGAGTCTAGTCTTTTAGAGTTTCGAGTTCTGGTCATAAGTTGTCACGCCGCCGCCGCACCATCATCATCGCCCATCTATCACTTTTGCTTATCCGCCACCGCTCTGAATCCATATCCATATACCACCACCAATCCGTATCCATATACCACCACCAATCTGTATCCATATACCACCACCGCTACCATATACCACCACCGCTGCCATATACCACAACCATATATCCACCACCAATCCGAGTTCTTCTCATATTAGGTTTGTTCTTGAGATCAATCTAAATTCCGTTTCGTGTTTACTTGCCTGCGTAGGTCTCGGAAAAAAAAAGAGTCTGGAGACCCCCGGGCAGTTTTTAGGCCAAAAATTTCACGGGCAAATTTTTTTCCCTATCCTATTTTTAGGCTTTTCTGAGTCTTTTGAGCCACGTGCCATCATAGTGATTTTTTGTCGCACTTTTTCATCGTCGCTGCCCTGATTTCCGAAAAAAAAAGTGAAAAAAAAATTTCGTGCCCATCCTATCAGTTTGACGAGGGAAGAGTTTTGAGACACTCGCCATTATAGTGATTTTTCGCAAAAAAAAGAGGAGCGCAAAAAAAAAAGGAGCGCAAAAAAAAGAGCGAAAAAAAAGAGTTCCAGAGTGTGCTTTTCGCTTATTTACGTGCAGCGCCGTGATTTTGTTAGTGTTCTAGGCTCGCGTCTCTAGCACGGTCTAGCCTAGGACCAGCACAGTACCGTCGTTGAGCGTTTATTCAACTTTGCATCTCTGAATTGATTATTGGTGACCCTTTTTGCTACCATACTATAAGCCTTCCCAGCTCCCCATACATCTACGTCGTGCGTTTGACTCTCCCTGGCAATCGCTCTATCCAAGCTTTTGAGAGTTTTGACTACAACGGTTGCCGATCACCGCCTGCTGCTGGGTAAGAACTGGTAAGAATTTGAGATTTGCTTGACGGATTTGTGACACCCGCCACCACCACCACCACTTGTTAGTAGTCTGTAGGATCATATTCTTGTGTGTTTCTATTGCTGCTAACCATGCTAGGATCACAAGTCGACGAGACTGACTGGGAGAACTTGACGAACAAGGAGCTTCATGATACGTTTCAGCAAATGATGAGTGGACAAGTGCAAGATGTGATAAACAGATTTGAAGAGGCCATGGAGAAGATAGATGGCATGGAGAAGACGTTTGAAACAAAGCTCGATAACAAGTTTGCTGAATTGCTTTCGCGTCTTCCACCACCACCACCGGCTGCTCCTGCCGCACCTCTGCAACAACAACAACAACAACATCGACTACCTCCACGTCGGGAAACAGCCCTCCGTCGAGCGAGCCGTGTCCCTCTTCAGTCGGGCCAAACTTCTGGTGCTGCTGTTGATACTTCTGTGGCTCCTACTGCTGATGTGGAGGAGGATGATTATGTGGGAGATTATGAGGATGAGGTTGATCAAAATCAGAACTACGTGCCACCACCAGCACAGCAACCACCAGGTCGTCCACATGCAAATAATGGCAATGGTAGGGCTCACCCTCAGGTACGAGATCATGACCATCTCCCTAAACTAAAATTGAATATTCCACCATTTGAGGGTAGATATGTTCCTGATATATATCTTACTTGGGAGTTAGAAACTGAACAACGATTTACATGTTTACAATATCCCGAGGAGAGACGTGTTCCTGCTGCTGTTTGTGCATTCACTAGTTTTGCATGTGTTTGGTGGTCTGAGCATTGTAGATTATATCCTATTCCGGCTACTTGGGCTGCTTTGAAAACTGTTATGCGTACTCGTTGGGTTCCACCATATTATCAACGTGAATTACTTCAAAAATTGCAGCGCTTAAGACAGGGAAAAAATTCTGTAGAAGAATATTATCAGGAATTACAAACTGGCATGATTAGATGTGGTATTGTTGAGGAGAATGAAGCTATGCTTGCACGTTTGATGGGTGGATTAAATAGAGAGATTCAAACGATTCTAGAGTATAAGGAGTATACTAATATCACTCGTTTATTCCATCTTGCTTGTAAAGCTGAACGTGAAGTGCAGGATCGACAGGCATTGGCGCGGAGTAACTTTTCTGCAGGTCAACCTTCATCATGGACACCACGTGCATCATCTACTTCCACACGTTCTGCTACACCGGCGCCTCCGTCGGCTGCCACCTCCAACCGTGATACAATAAAGCAGGCACAATCACCACTAAGCGTGTGATGATTGTTACTGAGGATGGTGGGTATGAGTCCGCTAGTGACTATGATGAGGAGACTTTGGCTCTTATTACACATGAAGAACATGGTGGAGACTATTATGATCATGAGACGCAATACATGGCTCCTGAAGATGCTGACAGGTATGAATATTTAGTTGCTCAACGTGTTTTGAGTGTGCAGGTTACACAAGCTGAGCAAAATCAGAGGCATAATTTGTTCCATACAAAGGGAGTTGTGAAGGAACGTTCTGTTCGCGTGATCATAGATGGAGGGAGCTGCAATAACTTGGCTAGCATGGAGATGGTGGAGAAGCTATCTCTCACCACACGACCACATCCACATCCTTACTACATCCAATGGTTCAACAACAGCGGCAAGGTTAAGGTAACATGTACTGTTCGTGTGCATTTTAGTATCTCTACATATGCTGATTATGTTGATTGTGATGTGGTACCTATGCAAGCATGTTCCTTATTACTTGGTAGACCATGGCAATTTGATAAAAATTCTGTACACCATGGTAGAAACAATCAGCATACTCTTGTTCATAACGATAAAAATATTACTTTGCTTCCTATGACTCCTGCTTCCATTTTGAAAGATGATATTAATAGAGCTAATAAAGCAAAACAGGAGACAAATAAGAGTGAAAATCAGATTGTGGCAAAAGAATTTGAGCACCAAATGAAGCCTAATAATAAACCATCTACTGTTGTTTCTGAAATTAAATTGAAAAGTACATGTTTACTTGCCACCAAATCTGATATTGATGAGCTAGATTTTAGCAAATCTGTTTGCTATGCTTTTGTGTGCAAAGAGGCATTATTTTCATTCGAGGACGTGCCTTCCTCTTTGCCCCTGCTATCACTAACATTTTGCAGGAGTTCGCTGACGTCTTTCCACAAGACGTGCCACCGGGATTACCACCTATTCGAGGGATTGAGCATCAAATTGACTTAATTCCCGGTGCTTCGCTACCCAACCGTGCACCATACCGTACCAATCCAGAGGAGATGAAGGAGATTATGCGTCAAGTACAAGAACTGCACGACAAAGGTTATATACGCGAATCCCTTAGTCCTTGTGCTGTTCCTATCATTTTAGTGCCGAAAAAGGATGGTACGTCGCGTATGTGCGTTGATTGTAGAGGCATTAATAATATTACTATTCGTTATCGTCATCCTATTCCTAGGCTAGATGATATGCTTGATGAATTGAGTGGCTCTACAATATTCTCCAAAGTTGATTTGCGTAGTGGATACCATCAAATTCGTATGAAATTGGGTGATGAATGGAAAACAACATTTAAAACTAAGTTTGGATTATATGAGTGGTTAGTCATGCCTTTTGGGTTAACTAATGCACCTAGTACTTTCATGAGGTTAATGAACGAAGTTTTACGTGCTTTCATTGGACGATTTGTGGTAGTTTACTTTGATGACATATTGATTTATAGCAAATCTTTGGAGGAACATTTGGAACATTTACGTGCTGTTTTTATTGCTCTACGTGATGCACGTTTGTTTGGAAACCTTGGAAAGTGCACCTTTTGCACCGACCAAGTATCTTTTCTTGGCTATGTTGTTACTCCACAGGGAATTAAAGTTGATAAAGCCAAGATTGAAGCTATTGAGAGTTGGCCGCAGCCCAAAACGGTCACACAAGTGAGGAGTTTCCTTGGCCTCGCTAGTTTCTATAGGCGTTTTGTGAGAGATTTCGGCACCATTGCTGCACCTCTCAACGAGCTTACAAAGAAGGATGTGCCTTTTGTTTGGGGTACCGCACAGGAAGAAGCTTTCACGGTATTGAAAGATAAGTTGACACATGCTCCTTTACTCCAACTTCCTAATTTCAATAAGACTTTTGAGCTTGAATGTGATGCTAGTGGAATTGGATTAGGAGGTGTGTTATTACAAGATGGAAAACCTGTTGCATACTTTTCTGAAAAATTGAGTGGGCCTAGTCTGAACTATTCTACTTATGATAAAGAATTATATGCTCTTGTTCGGACCTTAGAAACATGGCAACATTATTTATGGCCCAAGGAATTTGTTATACATTCTGATCATGAATCTTTGAAACACATTAAAAGTCAAGCAAAACTGAACCATAGACATGCTAAATGGGTTGAATTCATTGAGACTTTCCCTTATGTCATTAAACACAAGAAGGGTAAAGAAAATGTTATTGCTGATGCCTTGTCTCGTCGTTATACTATGCTTTCACAACTTGGCTTTAAAATATTTGGTTTGGAGACCATCAAAGATCAATATGTTCATGATGCTGAATTTAAAGATGTATTGCAGAATTGTAAGGAAGGGAGAACTTGGAACAAGTTCGTTCTTAACGATGGATTTGTGTTTCGTGCTAACAAGCTATGCATTCCAGCTAGCTTTGTTCGTCTTTTGTTGTTGCAGGAGGTGCATGGAGGAGGATTAATGGGACACTTTGGTGTCAAGAAGACGGAGGATATACTTGCTACACATTTCTTTTGGCCAAAGATGAGACGGGATGTTGAGCGTTTTGTTGCTCGCTGCACTACATGTCAAAGAGCTAAGTCACGACTCCATCCTCATGGTTTATATATGCCTTTGCCTGTACCTAGTGTTCCTTGGGAGGATATATCTATGGACTTTGTTTTAGGTTTACCTCGAACAAAGAAGGGGAGGGATAGCATATTTGTTGTCGTGGATAGGTTCTCGAAAATGGCACACTTTATACCATGTCATAAAAGCGATGATGATGTTAATGTTGCTGATTTGTTCTTTCGTGAAATTATTCGCTTACATGGTGTGCCAAATACTATTGTTTCAGATCGTGATACTAAATTTCTTAGCCACTTTAGGAGATGTTTATGGGCTAAGTTGGGGACTAAGCTGCTTTTTAGTACTACTTGTCACCCCCAAACTGATGGACAAACTGAAGTAGTCAATAGAACATTGTCTACTATGCTTAGGGCCGTTTTGAAGAATAACAAGAAAATGTGGGAAGAATGCTTGCCTCATATTGAATTTGCTTATAATCGTTCATTGCATTCTACTACTAAGATGTGCCCTTTTGAAATTGTGTATGGTTTCCTACCTCGTGCACCTATTGATTTGTTGCCTCTTCCATCTTCAGAGAAGGTTAATTTTGATGCTAAAGAACGTTCTGAATTGATTGTAAAAATGCATGAGTTAACTAAGGAAAACATTGAGCGTATGAATGCTAAATATAAACTTGCTGGAGATAAGGGTAGAAAACATGTTGTGTTTGCGCCTGGAGATCTTGTTTGGTTACATTTGCGTAAAGATAGATTTCCTAATCTGCGCAAATCAAAGCTAATGCCACGTGTTGATGGTCCTTTTAAGGTGTTAGAGAAAATAAATGATAATGCATATAAACTTGAGCTACCTGTAGATTTTGGGGTTAGTCCCACTTTTAACATTGCAGATTTGAAGCCTTATTTGGGTGAGGAAGATGCGCTTCCGTCGAGGACGACTTCATTTCAAGAAGGGGAGGATGATGAGGACATGAATACCATTGTTACACCCACAGCCCCTACTGTTACATATACTGGACCAATTACTAGAGCTCGCGCACGCCAATTAAATTACCAGGTACTTTCATTTCTTGGTAATGATTCTAATGTTCATGAGATTATGATGCTGCCTAAATTGGATACATTTGTTTTGCTTACAAATGAAGGGCCTAGCTTGGAGAAGGATGAACATTGGAGCAAGAACACGCATGGAGTTGATGGCATGCGCAAGGGGATCAAGAACGGAGTTACAAGTGATGATTTCAGTACTTTGAAGCCGCCATGAGGAGTGCATGAAGCCTTGGACGAAATATACAAGATGCCACTTCATAATATTCGTCCATAGGCTATTCTAGGTGCTGCGTCACCTTATTAATGGGCCAGGCCCATGTAATTTCGAAATACTTATGTATAGGCTATTTTTAGAGTCCGTATGTGTGGGGAAACAAGAGTTAGGGTTGGTTTCGGACCCCACCCTCAAGGGCCACGAAATTCCCCCCTCTTCCTCCATATATACAGCCCTTAGGGCGTCGTTTAGACTTTGGGTTTTGTTTAGATTAAAAGTTCACCATAGCTGCAACTTCGCGTACTTCGTTTGTGTCCACCGACCAGACCAAGATGTCACAGAACCCCACCTTGATCAATAAAGCTTTCATCTTATATTCGCAATATCCCGATTGCAATCTCAGTTTCTTGCTTGTTCTTCGTTTGCTCGCAGGAAACAGACCCTCGTGGTCAGGTTGATCGTGCTCCGGCGTGGTCAATAACCCTCGGAAGTTGGTTTAGCGATTGCTAAGGCGCGACGTCTCGCACGTTCGTAGTCGGATCGTCTAGGTCGACTCCCACAGAAAACGATAGCCACCATCTCATCGAAACATCGGGACACCTTAGCCTCTATCACCCAGCCAGTTGGCTCCCACGCGTTCCGTTGCCTCCCAATCAACATGACGCATTCCGTTGCCTCCCCATGAACACGACGCATTCCGTTGCCTCCCCATGAACACGACGCATTCCGTTGCCTCCCCATGAACACGACGACGATGCTATTTCTCCGTTCTGACCCAGCCATGTACACGAGCCCTGGCCGTACGTATGCGCGAGTAGGCGTTCGAGACCCCGCCCGTATGTACACATACGTGGCCGTATTTTCTTTCTTGCACCCTGGCCGCTGTACGTACGTGTACATGCTACGTGCATGCCTCTACTACAACACGTGCACGCCTCTACATCGACCAGTATGTACGCACACGTTCGCGACCAGAATGACAACGCTATGTACGCTTCGACCAGGTGGGTCCCCACTGTCAAGCACTTCCTTGCGTGCGAAGATGTAGCTGGTGGGTCCCAGCAGTCAGGGGGGCGAATCATTTTTTGCCCGGACGCACTTCCTTGCGTGCGAAGGTGTAGCTGGTGGGTCCCAGCAGTCAAGGGGGAAACGTTTTTTTCGTGAAATACGGTGGCCCGTCCGATGGGTCCCTGCTGTCAGGTGGAGGAATAATTATTTTGCACATAATAAGGAGGCATTTCCTTGTTGCGGCCGTGGACCCAGCTGTCAGCCTCTCCACGTATAGTCCACGTCCGATGGAAGCCGTTCCTTGACCACGTTGACCACGCCGCGTCGAGAGCACCAGGGCGGTGGACGACGGCGAGGCCTAGGAAGGGGACGACGCGAAGCTGGGGAAGACGCGGCAGTGGATGCCCACGCATAGAGGAGTATGAGGGTTCGCTGGTTCGCTGCGGTGTGAGGCTGCCGTCGCCGCAGAATAACAGGGGGTGTGGGTGAGTAGAGGGATGGACTGGCCAGCGGTGGGAGTAGTAGGGGGCGGTGAGGCCTCCGGCGCATCATAGCCGACCACGGGAGGCAGGAACACGAGGCACGACCAGCGCTGGTTTGGGTGGCTGGAGCAAGAAGACCAGAGGTTGAAGAAGCACTACGGCCGTTGGATGGACATCGTATGGTCACTGGAGCTAGAATCGTGCATATTGACTAAGTTGACAAAGCCCTCCGTCCCCGTCAACTTAGTAGGCCCACAAGTCAGCCTGCCACTATACTGGGTCCCAGCTAACAGGGGGAGTATTCATTTTTTTGTGCATAATAAGGAGGCACTTCCTTGCGTGCAAAGATATAGCTGGTGGGTCCGAGCTGTCAGCGGCGATAACATTTTTTTCGTGAAATACAGAGGACCTTTCGGTGGGTCCCTGATGTCAGGTGGAGGAATCTTTATTTTGCGCGTAATAAGGAGGCATTTCCTTGCGTGCGGCCGTGGACCCAGCTGTCGGCCTCTCCACGTACAGTCCACTTCAGATGCATGTCGGTCATTGACCATGTTGACCAGGCCGCGCCGAGAGCACCAGGGCGGTGGACGACGGCGAGGCCTAGGAAGGGAACGACACGGAGGCAGGGAAGACTCGGCAGTTGTTTCCCACGTGGAGGGGAGTACGATTGTACGAGGGTTTACTGGTTCGTCTGCCATCGCTGGAGAATAGTAGCAGGTGTGGGTGAGTAGAGGGATGGCTAGGCCAGCGATGGGAGTACGGTGGGGCGGTGAGGCCTGCGCGGCAGCAGAGCCGGCCGCGGGGAGGAGGGAGCAGGCAGTCCCGTCGGTGCTTGTTTGAGCGGCTGGAGCAGGAAGAGCAGAGATTGAAGAAGCGCAACGGCCGTTGGATGGACATCGTACGGTCACTAGAGCTAGAATCGTTCATATTGACTAAGTTGACAAAGCCCTCCGTCCCCGTCAACTTAGTAGGCCCACAAGTCAGCCTCCCACCATGGTGGGTCCTAGCTAGCAGGGGGGTATTCATTTTTCTGTGCATAATAAGGAGGCACTTCCAGTGGGTCCGAGCTGACAGTGGGGGGAACATTTTTTCACAAAATACGATGGTCCGTCCAGTGGGTCCCAACAGTTAGGGGCAAATGTTTTTTTTGCGAAATACGGTGGCCCGTCCGGTGGGTCCCAGCAGTCAGGGGGAAACGTTTTTTCCGCGAAATACTGGCGGCCCGTCTGGTGGGTCCCTGCTATCAGGTGGAGGAATAATTATTTTGCGCGTAATAAGGAGGCACTTCCTTGCGGCTGCCGTGGACCCAGCTGTCAGCCTCTCCACGTACAGTACTCTTCCAATGGAAGTCGATCGTTGACCACATTGACCACGCCACACCAAGAGCACCACGGCAATGGACGATGGCGAGGCCTATGAAGGGGACGACACGGAGCCGGGGAAGACGCGGCAGTGGATCCCCACACGGAGAGGAGTACGAGGGTTCACTGGTTCGGCTGCGGTGTGAGGCTGCCGTCGCTGCAGAATAACAGGGGGAGTGGGTGAGTGGTGGGATGGCCTGGCCAACGGTGGGAGTAGTATGGGGACGGTGAGGCCTCCACGGCAGCACAGCCGGCCACGGGAGGCAGGAGCATGCGGCATGACCGGCGCTGCTTTGGGCGGCTGGGGCAAGAAGACTAGAGGTTGAAGAAGCACTACGGCCGTTGGATGGACATCGTTGACCACACCGCGCCGAGAGCACCAGGGCGGTGGACGACGGCGAGGCCTACGAAGGGAACGACACGGAGCCGGGGAAGACACGACAGTGGCTGCCCACACGGTGGAGAGTACGAGGGTTGACTGGTTTGGCTGCCGTCGCCGGAAAATAACAGGAGGTGCGGGTGAGTAGTGGGATAGACATGCCAGGGATGTGAGTATGATGGGGCCGTGAGGCCTTCCCGGCAGCACTGCCGGCCACGGGAGGCGGGAGTAGGCGGTTCCGACGATGCTGGTTTAGGCGGCTGGGGCAGGAAGATCATAGACTGAAGAAGCACGATTGTCGTTAGATTGACATCTAATGGTCTAACGCTGGTAGAGTAGATTGTTGACTAAGTTTCTTTTTTGAGAAACCTTGTGCATGAACTTAGTAGGCCCACAAGTTAGCCTCCAAATCTGTGGCAGACAACATAAGCCCATTTGCTATTTTTTATAATTTACAGCCCATTTGCTAATTCTTAAGTAATTTATTACAGCCCATTTTCTGCCCAGGACCACGGTCAAAAAGTTCAACCTTATTTTGCATATTTCGGTGGAGTCCGAACTGTTATAATCCCGAAATGTAAACATTTTTTAAGAACTTATTGATTTGCCAAAAAAAATCTTTTTGTTTTTGTAAGAAAATAAGACGTGGGACTATTGAGTTGGTTTAAGGTAAAACCAGTGGTAAAAAATCAGCGCTGGGTGGGAAAAACAACAAAATAAGGATGTAAATATGAAAAGGGAATTTTATGTGTTTTCAATATAATGATACATGTATATGAATTAGTAAAACTATAGGTAGAGATTAGAAAACAGATGTAGGACATGCGTTTCAAGAGTATAATAGAACTGGGCTGTGTGTTTGATTCAGTAAAAAAACTGCATGTGGATGTTGTAAGACAAAATATAACTAACGCTGGCGAGCCAGAGGCCAGTAAATACCTGCTGGATCTTTGTGCCCCGTTGTCGTCATGGGCTGGGCCTGTTAAAAACAAAACCAACCCTGGGCAGTCTACAACCCAGTTGAAACTTGCTCGACCTGAAAAAACAATGTACATGCTCAATAAACGAGAGAATTCTGCAAGTACAGACTGATAACTGGGATGCAGCACGGATATTGTTTTTTTATCGTGATAATAAGTGCATGCAGTTGTTTCGAAAAAAATGGAGAACTGGGAATTCGAACGGCGGGTGCTTATGCTATCCATCAAATAAAAATCAGGTGCGTGAAAATTTGTTTCGAAACAAATGATTCAGCTTTATATCCACGTTGGCCCTTGGCATGATGGTTGGAAGCAAATGCAAGTTCATACCAAAAGATCGTTAACAACAATACCAACTTGCGGACGACAAGGTAGTACAACTACCAATACCAAACTAACTTATAATCTTTTTACTCCTGGCCCTAGTGTTCGTCTGGTAGAAAATCTTGCAGAGGACCAGCTCCCGCTCCTTCTCTTGCTCCAGGTCCCCGAGGTGGTACTGGTGCATCACCCAGTTGGTCCTCTGCCGGTCAAAGTTCTTGTTGGTGTGCAGCACCAGAAACTTTTTTGTTGCCCATCTGCCGGCCGTTGACCATCACCGGCAAGGTATTGCCGGTCTTGTGCCACATCGTGTGCATGCCGCACTCCGACTGTATCTTACGACGCGTCCACGTGCCCCTTTTGAACGCCCTGGAATTGCGTTGGAAGAAATGCTTCCTTAGGCCACTTAGTGTGATACCTGCAGTATTGTGGAATACAGGTTTTAGTGTACCTAGTTGGCATTTTCATAACATCTTTGGCATGTTGCAGTCACTTGTTTCACTTTTTATTAACTGTCAAATTGTAATTGCTTCACCAGGTCTGCGTCTAAAAAGAAAGATAGAGCTATAAACAAAGGAATATGTTTGTGCAAGTAGACGGCCGATCGGTGTCTTACCTGGAAGTTTCTCAGGTTGGGTGTAGCATATGCCGTGCTCGCTGCCGATGGTTGGTATGAACAAATCGATGAGAGACTGAAATCTCGCGCTGTCAGCACTCACTTTGCCCTCAAGGTGCTCGATCAGCTCCTGATCCGTGGGATCGAACTTGACGCCAGCCGGCAGCACCGGCCAATCCTTCTTCGACTTGCATCAGTAATTCCAGTTATATGGTACTCAATGTATGATCAATCGACAATTTTGAGTGAATGATGAAAGATTTCGACAGATAAGTGGTACTCCAAATCTGAAGTCCAGAATACCCGAACACGTCGCCGGGATTCTTGTGTCTCTTCACGCGCAGCATGTTGTCACGTCAATTCAATGTGTGGACATGATGAATAATTTGACCGACGTATACTAGTACTGCTACTGTACTACTTACTAGTCGTATTTAGTGTCACAATTTATACATAGGTTTAACTAACAAGTACGCACTTGAAGCCTAACTA
>NC_041380.1:226940057-226952122 GCF_002162155.2 Triticum dicoccoides | reverse complement strand
ACAACATCTCCATCATCATTATCAGTACATCCTACGCAGGTGAGTTAGGATGCACTTGATCCTAAGAAGGTATCTATCCTTCAAACCAGAGGAGTGCTTCAAACTAACAATAGTACATAATATCCAACAAAAGAGGGTCGTGCTACAGCAGCATAATACATGGCTCAGTCTAGATATCAGCATGAATCAAGTTGTGCATATTTGTTGTTGGCATGAACCACATCGCCGCATGTCGGGTTTGCAAAAGCCATCCATCGCATGGAAGCTTGATGCCTTTCACACACTGAAGATTATCTGGCAACAAGCTGTGTCGACGAATCTCTGGATATGGTGATTCATGAAACCCATGGTATGATGTGTAAACACACACCCCTCACGAATGGAAGTTGCATAACATAGTAATCATCGCCGGTGATATGATCGATGATTGGTTGGATGATCGGGTAATTGAGCCCGAGGAACAAGGAGTGGTTGCCGAGGCTGTAAACCCGCCTCTAGTTGAATATGCCTGGCCCAACGGAGCTGGGATCTTTCTCGAACATGAAGCAGCCATAGCCATCAATGTCACGAACGCCCCACTCATTGTACTGCATGTGGTTTGATGTAATGGTTTGGTCAATTTGATATGTGCGAATGAGCGTCAAATGACCGCCGTCAGCTGAACGAGTGATAAACCACCACCCATCGGCTGGTATGATTCCAGGTCCTGGAATCATGAAGGCCAGTGCATTTGCGTCTGCTGCAACAATTCAAATTGGAGACCAAAAGGACAAAAATAAACAATCATGTTCAGAGTATGTGTGGAATTAAGATTATTATAACAGTGACACATATCATAGACAGAGAATTGCAATGCCGTGGTCATAATCATACCCCAAGTTAAAAAAAATAAGCCAATGGCTTTCATATTCTAGCAATATGTCATGGTTCAAACATCATGTAACAATGAGAGGAAAACAGCTATGACAGCGCCTACTCATATTCCACTATAGCACTTACTACTACTGTTCTCATATCAACTCTAAGCAATAACATGCGTTGTTATAAAAATCTTGTAAACGATAGTAACATATAGCAATCATGATGTTATGCTCATAATATATATTCTAACAATCATTAGATGCCAATTGTTCTCATATCAACTCTAACAATAACATGTGTGGTCATAAAAATCTAGGAAATGACAGGAACATATAGCAATGATGTGGTTATAGACATGCTATGCATTCTAAATTTGTAACAAATGAACGGGCAGTCGTATTCATAAGGTAAAGATGAGATGAGATAGAACAATTACACGATGATAGATTCCACCAGTATAGGCAGCCAATCTGTGCGTCGACCGCGTAAACGATGCCATCGTGCACTATAGCATTAGACAGAAATGTTGCCTCAACAGGATTGATGATGAGCCATAACCATGTATGACGACCGGATTCCAGATAGACTAATCCCATGTTGAACAAGGCAATGAGCTTGTAATCCATGTAGTCTTCTGATTGTGTGGGCACTTCACAGATTACAACTTTCTGCAAACAGAGGTCGAGCCAAAAGCTTGACGCGTCTCATGCGTAGTAGGCAGGAGTGTCCGGTGGGCCGCGAGGCTCGATGGCGGCGGTATCCAATGATGGAAGGGTGATCTCTCGCTGGGTGTAGATATCCACGAGATGCCACGGACTACCGGTGTGGTGGATGAGGACGATCCAGTTGGCCTTCATGCCCGCCAAGTAGTGGCCGCGCATGAAGGACATGTGGACGGGTAGTGGTAGCATGTCGAGGGGCACCACGGCAACCTCTGTAGGATCGTCAAGTCAGTGTTTGGGCCACCTGCGAGGATCGGGCATCAGCAAGCAGGGTGTCTTGAAAAGAGCCGGCCAGTTGCAGATGAGTAGACGGTACAAAGACACCGAGCATGCGGCCAGACGGACGGTGCTGAGTAGGTCCATACGACTACAGATCTGCTCCAAGAGAACATTGGGAAGGGAATTCCAATCGTGGCTTTGCGTGTCAGTCAGTTCTGCCATTGGGGTTTTCGGTGCCTGCGAGCCAGCGGGGAAGTGCATTCGGGCAGGCGAGGGAAGAAGCTTCTCCTCGTGTGGCTGAGCAGTGAGCGGGGGGATATGGTACGCGCGAGCTACCAAGGAAGATGGCGCGGGCAGGCGAGCAGTGAGCGGGGGTAAATGGTGTGCGGCCGGCGATGGCGAAGAGAGGAGGAAGAAGAAGAGAGGAGGAAGAAGAAGAGATGGCAGTACTAGGTAAGGCTGATTTAGTAACACCAACATGCTGGTTCATCTTATTAATTACGTGTCCCATCTGCTGCAGCGTGTATTGTCACTTCACTGCGAAGACTAGTTGAATAGTTCTCTCTGACCGAGATGGGGGATAATGGATCACGAGGACTTCCTTTCTACATTATCCCTATGCCTCTGCGCTCACTTCACTCATTTTGACCCGTACCTAGTCACTTGTTGAAATCTGTAGAAAGACAAATACTCCGTATTTGGGAACAGAGGGAGGCTTTTACTCCGTACTATTTGAGAACAGAGGGAGTATCACCATATGGAGGGAACAGAGGAAGCTTGAAATATGAACATGTCAATGGGAGGGAGTAAGCCCCATGCATGCATGCAACATGCAACACTCACACGTACACATGGACGCACGCAACACTCATGCACTCATGCGGCACACAGCACATGACGTAACACACACACTCACGCTCAAGTGCTCAACCTACTCATTGACCAGGGCATAATTAACGCCCAAAAGTAGCAGACTTATGTGTGCATACGACCATTGAGATAAGAAGATTAAATGAAGCCTGTTGCATGCTGTAATTAAGGATAGACATGTAGCCTATACCTACAGCACAAGTTGGTGCATTAGTCAATCAATATCAATTTAGATTAAAGGCTAAATGCATTGGAAGTGTAGATGTACATCATGTACTACACTCTTTGTTTTATAGCCGATGTACACTCTTTGTTGGAAGACCGAGGGAGGACACATGCATGCACTCACATACACAGCCAGGGCGGTTTGCGCGCAAGGGTTGGACTCGTGTCGCGCCTGCGTAAAGTTTTGTTTAACTAATTTCTTTGCTCTGCCAACTAACAGGTGGGATCCGGAAACCAGGTGACAATTTAACCAGTCAACAAAGTGCCATGTCGACTATGTGGCCGGTCAATAGGGTGCAATACGGTGCTCTACGATGACCTAGTGATCGTATAATCGCCGCAAAACTATATATACTGACCGTAAAGAGCGTATTGTTACATACGTTGACCGCCAGTGTATTTTTCTCGTTTCAAATTAAGCCATATTAATCGGAAAGGACGCAGTATGGACTACTACTACTAGTACTAGTACTGCTTTGATGTGTCCCGTCAACTCGCAGAACGAGGAGAAGCTTGCTTACTACGCCTCTCCCTCGCCCACGCGTGCGGTGGTTCGCAGGACGAGGAGAGGATTTTGACTACAGCGCCCTCTCCCTCTCCCTCGCCCTCGCCCTCGCGGTGGACGTGCAACAGTTCAATCGGTGTCAGATTGCCAGAAGCATATTGTACTGTAGTATCATCATTGTTCGACCTTCCGAAGAGGCGAAGAGCCAAGTGCAAGGTTCACACGAGTACGAACTGTTGAACCTCCCGAAGAGGCAAAGAGCCAAGCGCAAGGTTTTATAGGAGTTGTCGTCCTAGTAGGAGTGTACTACACCTATAGCGAATGATGCTACTGTATGATGCCGCCACCTCACGTATGTCCAAAGCTGTGCCACCTTTTTTTCTCAAAGAGCATGTTGGAGCCCGTGCAACAACCACACAAGTTGCACGTACACATAACACATTTACTAGTAATAAATTCTAAAGGACAAATGCAAGTATGCCACACAAGTTCATCTCCAATTCATGTGATAAATTTGTGCACAACTAGTCTACATATATTCACAGCGCTACCGTTCACAATTACCGTACTCCACTTACATGTTATAGATGGGCTACATGTCCTCCTCCAGGTTCCAGTCCCAGGTGTTCTTCATGGATGGCACAATCCATAGAGGTGGGCAACGGGAATCATTGTCGCAGCTTTCTAGTCCGGTTCCACACGATGGAGACTCATCCAAGCTGAAACGGCATAAATCAGGGATAGCGTGTCCCAGCATGTCATTCATCCGGTGGTGCGCACTGAAGACACAACCATGCTTCATGAACGGCAGGCCTTCCGTGTCGTGCACGGAAGGTGGCATCCATTTCACAATGGGGTAGCTATCCCCGATGAAAAGTGAGTACTCTCCAAGAGTGTTCCTCGGCACCCACGTAGCATCACGGGGGTCGAACTCGGCGCCATTCATCTGGTACACGCGGCATCCCAGATCTGGACACATGGTGACGTACATAGTCAAGGTCCATGCATAATAATGTTGTGCTCAAATATGGCGGTCAGTAATACTGTGCAGCAAATAGAACTACTCCGGTATAGAGGAAGTAAAATAACCGGCTTATTATATATATAGCCACTCTTGGCTACATGGATGAGATAGTAAGACATGGAAAAACAAAAATGGTGGCAGCTAGTGGGTTCAAGTCTTCAAGGGCCTAGCTAGCTATACGCGTCCTCCAAGGTAAAAAGTACTCCTACTAGTACTACAAAGTATACTACTAGTACAACAATGAAGGAGAAGGCGAGAGGGTTAAAAAATGGAATACCTGGGTAGATGGTGACGGTCCGATCGTGGTAGATTGTGTGACCATGTTGCACATCAGTGGTACCATGTGTAACGAATGCTAAGATAGTTGATCCCAATATGCCAAAGTCAGCTACAAGGTTCCAGGTTAGACCGTATCGCGGATGCAAATGCACATCTAGGATCGGCGATCTTATTTTGATCGGGGGATGACTGGTCCCTGCAAAATAATGGAGTACCATTAGGGATGCAAATGATGGTTTGTGCATTTCGTTTGTAATCTCCCATACCGTAGGATGGCAACCAGATGAAACAAGTCCCCTGGCTTGTCACCGCGAAGATGTGTCCTAGATGGCGCATGGCATCTTCGAACATGTAGGGGTACAAATCTGCCGCCGCCAACATGCGCCAGCGTCTGCCGTTACTGCCTCTTGCATTGATGGCAATCCTTATGTCGAACACCGTGATGAGATAGTAATCATCGTAGCCGCGTCGCTTTGTCGGCGGGTCCGCAATTTCTATCTTCTTCAATCTCATGTAGGCATCATCATACATATTCAAGCCCAGCCAGTCCGGAAGACCGATCCCAATGGTGGAGAAGGGGTCTACCGAAACGGCCGCACTGCTGTGGATGTTGTGCAAAATGATGGTGGTATCCGGCCAGAGGTATGCAAGCCAATCTTCGTTGGCACCGACCCAGACCTATATATAAGACGGTGGAAAGCGGAGAAATTACGGGATGGAAATGGAATAACTAAGTACTACATGATCAAACTCCATGACTGACCTACTCATCGGACAAAATCCGACTACCTCTCAATGTCGGCAACTCTAGCGGAGTCAACGTGCAACCATGTCCAGGGAGCGGTGGACTGTTCGAAGGATTGTCCCATAGAACAACCTTCTCCTCGAGGACGCATGGAAGACCAACAAGCATGGCCTGTTTAAGCAGCGTCTTGAAAAAGTTGGTGCAGGAAGCACCGAGTCTTGCAGCGGTGAGGACGTCGGAGCGGCGTGCGATTTCTCCCACAGGATCGTCATCCAAGGTCTCCCAGCCCCGACGAGGAGGAGAACCACCTGGCGAATCTATGGGAGCAGCGACGAACTGCCTTCTCTTCGGGGGGAGGGGAACCGGCGAGGAGGAGATAAGAGCGTAGTAACCACAGGGCCTCGTCCCTTCCAACTTCAGATCGTTCCTCAGCGAAGGGGTGAGGCTATTATTTACTACTAGTACTCCCTCCGTCCAGGTGCATAGGGCACCTAAGAAATGGCACCGTGAACTAGGCATATGTTGATTGGACGCTCATCACGTTTTTCTCTCCCTCTAGTTAATCTCGCATTAAGTGTAATGATGGTAGGACTAACCATGCATAGGCTAACAGATTGTTTCAAACAATTCTTTAGGTCCAGCTTGCATGCATGCAAATAAAAAGTAAATGGTAGCGGCGGCTGATTGGTTTGCATATGGAAGGGAGATAAATGTGAAGCTGAAAACGCTAAGTGCATTAGCGTAGGCATACGAGTCATTAGTGCTAACTAATGAAGGGCGACTAATATACTTGAAAATCCTAAATTCTCTTAGGTGCCTTATGCACCTGGACAGAGGGAGTACTAGCATTATGGAACGTTATGGGATTGCATTATACTATAAATAATAGCACTAGTAAGAAATTTTTGGCACTAGGTAGTAGTATTTGGCATGGATTAAGAAATTTTGGGTATGTTTTTGCCATTTTTTGTACACGCCAACTAGTGTCAAAAACGTCTTACATTATGTGACGGAGGAGTACGTACTCGTACTGTAACAGTACTAGTAGTACTTTTCTCAACTAGTTGTGCGATGTACTGTACTCTAGTCTAGTCTAGTATAGTGCACCAGTTTTGAACTCTTGAATCTCAGGGCCAAGGAGCTAAAGTTGGAAGTGGAGGGTCCTACTGTTCTCTAGAACCATCGCTGTACTATCAATGTAGGGGAAGTACACCTGCGTAGTGGGCTAGTGGGTACTCTCGCTGCTCTATTCAGCCGCTCGTCTCACGTAGCTGGCCTACTCAACCGCTCCTCTCACGCACACACTAGCAGCCTGTTTATCAGCGACGGTTACTGCGGGGGCAGAACATTTGAGTTATTTAATACAACGAGACTAGGCTTTTCGCTTCCATTTGTGGAGGTGTAATGGATCTCGTCGAACATTGTTAGTAGTTCCTTCTTTATGAATGAGATGAAGCAAAGCTTTTGCCTCCGTTTCAAAAAAACACGTCAAGAGGAATTTCTTTTATAGTAGAGCCGATAATGGAGTGAAGTCCATGCGTGCAACGCCACAAGTTACAAAGTAGTAGTAGAGCACTTTACGTACAGAGCCATATTGCACAGTTCCCAATGCCTCGCCAGGCTTTTCCGGCTCCTCGGGCTTAATTGGGAGGCGCTAGTTTAAATATGCTACTAGCTAATGAGGAAGCTGCAAGCGAGGTGCGGCTAGGGCGAGCACGTGAGCCACGTGATGCTGGGAAGGAAAACCCGTTCACGTGGCTAGGCTGTCCAGTGCACCCAAATTGTGGGGCCGCACGTCCGTTTGACTTCAAAACTCAAACTACCCGTGTAAAATATTGGCTCGCAACAAAGTGTAGTAGTACTACTTTTTTTAAAAAGGCCACCGTGCGTTCCGCCGGGATCAAACCCACAAAACGAGGTATACACTCCCGCGACCACTAGTAGTACTCGTTGGAGTACAACACAACCTAGAATCGCCTTTTGTCGCTAGTAGTACGTACTTTGTTCCTTACAAGAAACCCCTAAGAGCATGGTTAATAGTATAGCCAGCTGCTGGCTATAAACCAGTGCCATGTCATCTACATCCCATCTTATAGCCAACATGTACAATAATAGATCAAAAGAGTGTACTACTTTTTTATTATGTGGCCCACTTCTCATTCTCACAAAGTGCCTAGGAGCACGTGCTAGAGCTGGCTCTTTGATAGAGGCTAAGGTGTCCCAATGTTTCGATGAGATGGTGGCTATCGTTTTCTGTGGGAGTCGACCTTGACGATCCGACTACGAACGTGCGAGACGTTGCGCCTTAGCAATCGCTAAACCAACTTCCGAGGGTTATTGACCACGCCGGAGCACGATCAACCTGACCACGAGGGTCTGTTTCCTGCGAGCAAACGAAGAACAAGCAAGAAACTGAGATTGCAATCGGGATATTGCGAATATAAGATGAAATCTTTATTGATCAAGGTGGGGTTCTGTGACGTCTTGGTCTGGTCGTTGGACACAAACGAAGTACGCGAAGTTGCAGCTATGGCGAACTTTTAATCTAAACAAAACCCAAAGTCTAAACGACGCCCTAAGAGCTGTATATGTGGAGGAAGAGGGGGGAATTTCGTGGCCCTTGAGGGTGGGGTCCGAAACCAACCCTAACTCTTGTTTCCCCACACATACAGACTCTAGAAATAGCCTATACTTAAGTATTTCGAAATTACATGGGCCTGGCCCATTAATAAGGTGACGCAGCACCTAGAATAGCCTATGGACAAATATTATGAAGTGGCATCTTGTATATTTCGTCCAACGCTTCATGCACTCCTTATGGCGGCTTCAAAGTCCTGAAATCATCACTTGTAACTCCGTTCTTGATCCCCTTGCGCATGCCATCAACTCCATGCGATTTCTTGCTCCAATGTTCATCCTTCTCCAAGCTAGGCCCTTCATTTGTAAGCAAAACAAATGTATCCAATTTAGGAAGCATCATAATCTCATGAACATTAGAATCATTACCAAGAAACGAAAGTACCTGGTAATTTAATTGGCGTGCGCGAGCTCTAGTAATTGGTCCAGTATATGTAACAGTAGGGGCTGTGGGTGTAACAATGGTACTGATGTCCTCATCATCCTCCCCTTCTTGAAATGAAGTCGTCCTCGACGGAAGCGCATCTTCCTCACCCAAATAAGGCTTCAAATCTGCAATGTTAAAAGTGGGGCTAACCCCAAAATCTACAGGTTGCTCAAGTTTATATGCATTATCATTTATATTCTCTAACACCTTAAAAGGACCATCAGCACGTGGCATTAGCTTTGATTTGCGCAGATTACGGAATCTATCTTTACGGAAATGTAACCAAACAAGATCTCCAAGCGCAAACAGAACATGTTTTCTACCCTTATCTCCAGCAAGTTTATATTTAGCATTCATACGCTCAATGTTTTCCTTAGTTAACTCATGCATTTTTAAAATCAATTCAGAATGTTCTTTAGCATCAAAATTAACCTTCTCTGAAGATGGAAGAGGCAACAAATCAATAGGTGCACGAGGTAGGAAACCATACACAATTTCAAAAGGGCACATCTTAGTAGTAGAATGCAATGAACGATTATAAGCAAATTCAATATGAGGCAAGCATTCTTCCCACATTTTCTTGTTATTCTTCAAAACAGCCCTAAGCATAGTAGACAATGTTCTATTGACTACTTCAGTTTGTCCATCAGTTTGGGGGTGACAAGTAGTACTAAAAAGCAGCTTAGTCCCCAACTTAGCCCATAAACATCTCCAAAACTGGCTAAGAAATTTAGTATCACGATCTGAAACAATAATATTTGGCACACCATGTAAGCGAATAATTTCACGAAAGAACAAATCAGCAACATTAACAGCATCATCGCTTTTATGACATGGTATAAAGTGTGCCATTTTCGAGAACCTATCCACGACAACAAATATGCTATCCCTCCCCTTCTTTGTTCGAGGTAAACCGAAAACAAAGTCCATAGATATATCCTCCCAAGGAACACTAGGTACAGGCAAAGGCATATATAAACCATGAGGATTGAGTCGTGACTTAGCTCTTTGACATGTAGTGCAGCGAGCAACAAAACGCTCAACATCCCGTCTCATCTTTGGCCAAAAGAAATGTGTAGCAAGTATATCCTCCGTCTTCTTGATGCCAAAGTGTCCCATTAATCCTCCTCCATGCGCCTCCTGCAACAACAAAAGACAAACGGAGCTAGCTGGAATGCATAGCTTGTTAGCACGAAACACAAATCCATCGTTAAGAACGAACTTGTTCCAAGTTCTCCCTTCCTTACAATTCTGCAATACATCTTTAAATTCAGCATCATGAACATATTGATCTTTGATGGTCTCCAAACCAAATATTTTAAAGTCAAGTTGTGAAAGCATACTATAACGACGAGACAAGGCATCAGCAATAACATTTTCTTTACCCTTCTTGTGTTTAATGACATAAGGGAAAGTCTCAATGAATTCAACCCATTTAGCATGTCTATGGTTCAGTTTTGCTTGACTTTTAATGTGTTTCAAAGATTCATGATCAGAATGTATAACAAATTCCTTGGGCCATAAATAATGTTGCCATGTTTCTAAGGTCCGAACAAGAGCATATAATTCTTTATCATAAGTAGAATAGTTCAGACTAGGCCCACTCAATTTTTCAGAAAAGTATGCAACAGGTTTTCCATCTTGTAATAACACACCTCCTAATCCAATTCCACTAGCATCACATTCAAGCTCAAAAGTCTTATTGAAATTAGGAAGTTGGAGTGAAGGAGCATGTGTCAACTTATCTTTCAATACCGTGAAGGCTTCTTCCTGTGCGGTACCCCAAACAAAAGGCACATCCTTCTTTGTAAGCTCGTTGAGAGGTGCAACAATGGTGCTGAAATCTCTCACAAAACGCCTATAGAAACCAGCGAGGCCAAGGAAACTCCTCACTTGTGTGACCGTTTTGGGCTGCGGCCAACTCTCAATAGCTTCAATCTTGGCTTTATCAACTTCAATTCCCTGTGGAGTAACAACATAGCCAAGAAAAGATACTCGGTCAGTGCAAAAGGTGCACTTTCCAAGGTTTCCAAACAAACGTGCATCACGTAGAGCAATAAAAACAACACATAAATGTTCCAAATGTTCCTCCAAAGATTTGCTATAAATCAATATGTCATCAAAGTAACCTACCACAAATCGTCCAATGAAAGCACGTAAAACTTCGTTCATTAACCTCATGAAAGTACTAGGTGCATTAGTTAACCCAAAAGGCATGACTAACCACTCATATAATCCAAACTTAGTTTTAAATGCTGTTTTCCATTCATCACCCAATTTAATACGAATTTGATGGTATCCACTACGCAAATCAACTTTGGAGAATATTGTAGAGCCACTCAATTCATCAAGCATATCATCTAGCCTAGGAATAGGATGGCGATAACGAATAGTAATATTATTAATGCCTCTACAGTCAACGCACATACGCGACGTACCATCCTTCTTCGGCACTAAAATGATAGGAACAGCACAAGGACTAAGTGATAGAGGCGAGGGTCCCGATCTTTCGATGAGATGATGGATATCGCTTTGGTGGAAGTCGACCTTGACGATCCGACTACGAACGTGCGAGGACGTCGCGCCTTAGCAATCGCTAAACCAACTCCGAGAGGTTATTGACCACGCCGGAGCACGATCAACCTGACCACGAGGGTCTGTTTCCTGCGAGCAAACGAAGAACAAGCAAGAAACTAAGATTGCAATCTAGATATTGCGAATATAAGATGAAAGCTTTATTGATCAAGGTGCGGTTCTGTGACGCCTTTGTCTGGTCGTTGAACACAAACGAAGTACGCGAAGTTGCAGCTATGGCGAACTTTTAATCTAAACAAAACCCAAAGTCTAAACGACACCCTAAGGGCTGTATATATGGAGGAAGAGGGGGGAATTTCGTGGCCCTTGAGGGTGGGGTCCAAAACCAACCCTAACTCTTGTTTCCCCACACATACGGACTCTAAAAATAGCCTATACTTAAGTATTTCGAAATTACATGGGCCTGGCCCATTAATAAGGTGACGCAGCACCTAGAATAGCCTATGGACGAATATTATGAAGTGGCATCTTGTATATTTCGTCCAAGGCTTCATGCACTCCTTATGGCGGCTTCAAAGTCCTGAAGTCATCACTTGTAACTCCGTTCTTGATCCCCTTGCGCATGCCATCAACTCCATGCGTGTTCTTGCTCCAATGTTCATCCTTCTCCAAGCTAGGCCCTTCATTTGTAAGCAAAACAAATGTATCCAATTTAGGCAGCATCATAATCTCATGAACATTAGAATCATTACCAAGAAACAAAAGTACCTGGTAATTTAATTGGCGTGCGCGAGCTCTAGTAATTGGTCCAGTATATGTAATAGTAGGGGCTATGGGTGTAACAATGGTATTGATGTCCTCATCATAAATGGGTGATTGTGCGTGTCTGTGTGTGTTTGTGCACACGTTTGTGTGTGAGAGGGAGAGAGTGTATGTGGAGTAGAGAGACCACTGATGATGTAAACCTAGTATAAGGGAAGGGGGAATGGTGTGACATGTGTAGTAGCGAGATAGCA
>NC_041380.1:226939239-226939905 GCF_002162155.2 Triticum dicoccoides | reverse complement strand
GACATCGAGTGTGTGTGTGGGAGAGGGGTTTGAGAGAGAGAAAGAGAGAGCTAGCGACGGAGAGAGAGGGAGAGAGGAAGAGAGGGGGCGAGAGGGGTCATTTGTGTCCATAAATGGCGTATAGATAGGGAGACAATGTTGATGTTGTCCAAAATTGTCCTATGAACGGAGACGCAAGGGAAGCGAGTCATCGTGTGTGTGATAGGGACTTCATGAGAGATCTAGAATAGATGGTGTAGAGAACAATGTGCGAAATCGAGAATGATTATACATTAGGGAGCTATGCAAAGAGTCACGACAAGGAAGGAGTTGGGGCGGGTCCGCATGTGGGAGAGATAGAAAGCGGAGAGTGGTGCACAAGGAGACAAAGTGTGCTTGTTTGTAGTGGGGGTGGTGTCTGAGGTGAGTGCGCGAGAACCACATAACTAGGGAGACAGACGTTTGGGGGCGATGTTTTGTGTGTATGGGAAATATACACTCTACATAGTGTGTGTGCTTGGGTAGGAGAGATAGCGGGAGACCTAGAGAGTGAGGGAAGAGATGTGTGCATGCCCGAGAGACAAAGTGATAGAGACCTATGTTGGGGTCTGGACTTTACAAGAGAGAGGGGTGTTAATGTGCTCATGTGTTGGTGTTTGGGGGAGAGAACGACTTCTCTATGTGTGT